>NW_021626668.1:0-2714 GCF_004785775.1 Grammomys surdaster
TGTGAAGTATCAATAGTCATCAGACATAGTACTTGGGAAATCACAAATAAAGCTGAAATATCAATAGTCATCAGTCACAGATAATACTAAGTCAGAAATAAATAAACAGGAATAATCAATAGTCAACAATCGTTGATAATAGTAAATCAGAAAAAAATGAACATCAATAATCAATATTCACCATTCGTGGATAATTGTAAATCTGAAAAAAATGAACATGAAAAATCAATTGTCGTCAGTCATAGTTCTTGGGAAATCAGAAATAAATAAAGGCAAAATATCAATAGTCATCAGTCATAGATAATAGTAAGTAAGAACTAAATGAACATGAATAATCAATATTCAGCATTCGTTCATAATAGTGAATCAGAAAAAATTGAACATGAATAATCGATAGTCATCAGTCATAGTTCATAGTAAATCAGAAATATATAAAGCTGAAATATCAATAGTCATCAATCATAGATAATAGTAAGTCCGAAATAAATGAACATGAATGATCAATATTCACCATTCGTGGATAATAGTAAATCAGAAATAAGTGAACATGAATAATCAATATTCATCAGTCATAGTTCATGGGAAGTCAGAAATAAGTAAACCTGAATTAATAATAGTCATCAGTCATAGATAATCGTAAGTCAGATAAAAATGAACAGGAATAATCAATATTCACGATTCGTGGATAATAGTAAATCAGAAATAAATGAACCTGAATAATCAATAGTCATCAGTCATTATTCATGGGTAGTCAGATATAAATAAACCTGAAGTATCAAGAGTTATCATCATAGATAATAGTAAGTCAGTTATAAATCCACAGGAATATTCAATATTCATGATTCGTGGATAATAGTAAATCAGAAATATATGAACATGAATAACCAAAAGTCACCAGTCATAGTTAATAGGAAATCAGAAATACGTAAAGCTGATATATCAATAGTCATTATTCATTGACAATAGTAAGTCAGAAATAAAAGAACACGAATAATCAATATTCACCATTTGTGGATAATGATAAATCTGAAAAAAATGAATATGAATAATCAATAGGCAAAAGTCATAGTTAATAGGAATTCAGAAATAAATAAAGCTGAAATATCAATAGTCATCAGGCATAGATAATAGTAAGAGAGAAATAAATTAATAGGAATAATCAATATTCACCATTCGTGGATAATAGGAAATCAGAAATAAATGAACTTGAATAATCAATACTCATCAGTTATAGTTCATGGGATATCAGAAATAAATAAAGCTGAAGTATCAAAAGTCATCAATCATAAATAAGTGTCAGTCAGAAATAAATGAACAGAATAAACAGTATTCATGATTCGTGGATAAGAGTAAATCAGAAATAAATGAACATGAATAATCAATACTCATCAGTCATAGTTCATAGTAAATCAGAAATATATAGAGCTGAAATATCATTAGTCATCAGTCATAGAAAATAGTAAGTCAGAAATAAATGAACATGCATAATCAATATTCACTATTCGTGTTTAATAGTAAATCAGAAATAAATGAACTTGTACAATCAATAGTCATCAGTCATACTTCATGGGAAATCAGAAATTAATAAAGCTGAAATATCAAAAGTCATGAGCCATAAATAATAGTAAGTCAGAAATAAATGAACAGGAATAATCAATGTTCTCGATTCTTGGATAATAGTAAAGCAGAAATAAATGAACATGAATAACCAAAAGTCATCAGTCATAGTTCATGGGATGTCAGAAATAAATAAAGCTGAAATATCAATAGTGATCAGTCATAAATAATAGTAAGTCAGAAATATAAGAACAAGAATAATCAATATTCACCATTCATGGATAATGGTAAATCTAAAAAAAGTGAACATAAATAATCAATAGTCATCAGTCATAGTTAATTGGAAATTAGAAACAAACAGAGATGAAGTATCACTAGTCATCAGTCATAGATAATAGTTAGTCCGAAATAAATTAACATGAATAATCAATATTCAGCTTTCATGGATAATGTTAAATCAGAAATAAATGAACATGAATAATCAATATTCATAAGTCATAGTTCAAGGGAAGTCATAAATAAATAAAGATGAAGAATCACTAGTCATCAGTCATAGATATAAGTAAGTCAGAAAAAAATGAACATGAACAATCAATATTCACCATTTGTGGATAATAGCAAATCAGAAATAAATGAACTTGAATAATCAACAGTCATCAGTCATAATTCATGGGAAATCAGAAATAAATAAACCTGAAATATCAATAGTCATCAGACATAGATAATAGTAAGTCAGAAATAAATGAATATGAATAATCAACATTCAGCATTCATGGATAGTAGTAAATCAAAAACAAACGAACGTGATTAATCAATGGTCATGAGTTAGAGTTCATGGGAAAGCAGAAAAAAATAATGCTGAAATATTAATAGTCATCAGTCATAGATAATAGTAAGTCAGAAATTAATAAACATGAATAATCAATAATAACAATTCATGGATAATAGTAATACAGAAATAAATGAACATGAACAACCAATAGTCATATGTCATCTTTAATTGGAAATCAGAAATATATAAGGCTGAAATATCAATAGTCATCAGTCATAGGAAATAGTAAGTCAGAAATAAATGAACATGAATAAACAATATTCAGAATTCGTGGATAACAGTAAATCAGGAACAAACGAACTTGATTAATCAATAGTCATCAGTC
>NW_021626669.1:0-2715 GCF_004785775.1 Grammomys surdaster
TGTGAAGTATCAATAGTCATCAGACATAGTACTTGGGAAATCACAAATAAAGCTGAAATATCAATAGTCATCAGTCACAGATAATAGTAAGTCAGAAATAAATAAACAGGAATAATCAATAGTCAACAATCGTTGATAATAGTAAATCAGAAAAAAATGAACATCAATAATCAATATTCACCATTCGTGGATAATTGTAAATCTGAAAAAAATGAACATGAAAAATCAATTGTCGTCAGTCATAGTTCTTGGGAAATCAGAAATAAATAAAGGCAAAATATCAATAGTCATCAGTCATAGATAATTGTAAGTAAGAACTAAATGAACATGAATAATCAATATTCAGCATTCGTTCATAAAGGTGAATCAGAAAAAATTGAACATGAATAATCGATAGTCATCAGTCATAGTTCATAGTAAATCAGAAATATATAAAGCTGAAATATCAATAGTCATCAATCATAGATAATAGTAAGTCCGAAATAAATGAACATGAATGATCAATATTCACCATTCGTGGATAATAGTAAATCAGAAATAAGTGAACATGAATAATCAATATTCATCAGTCATAGTTCATGGGAAGTCAGAAATAAGTAAACCTGAATTAATAATAGTCATCAGTCATAGATAATCGTAAGTCAGATAAAAATGAACAGGAATAATCAATATTCACGATTCGTGGATAATAGTAAATCAGAAATAAATGAACCTGAATAATCAATAGTCATCAGTCATTATTCATGGGTAGTCAGATATAAATAAACCTGAAGTATCAAGAGTTATCATCATAGATAATAGTAAGTCAGTTATAAATCCACAGGAATATTCAATATTCATGATTCGTGGATAATAGTAAATCAGAAATATATGAACATGAATAACCAAAAGTCACCAGTCATAGTTAATAGGAAATCAGAAATACGTAAAGCTGATATATCAATAGTCATTATTCATTGACAATAGTAAGTCAGAAATAAAAGAACACGAATAATCAATATTCACCATTTGTGGATAATGATAAATCTGAAAAAAAATGAATATGAATAATCAATAGGCAAAAGTCATAGTTAATAGGAATTCAGAAATAAATAAAGCTGAAATATCGATAGTCATCAGGCATAGATAATAGTAAGAGAGAAATAAATTAATAGGAATAATCAATATTCACCATTCGTGGATAATAGGAAATCAGAAATAAATGAACTTGAATAATCAATACTCATCAGTTATAGTTCATGGGATATCAGAAATAAATAAAGCTGAAGTATCAAAAGTCATCAATCATAAATAAGTGTCAGTCAGAAATAAATGAACAGAATAAACAGTATTCATGATTCGTGGATAAGAGTAAATCAGAAATAAATGAACATGAATAATCAATACTCATCAGTCATAGTTCATAGTAAATCAGAAATATATAGAGCTGAAATATCATTAGTCATCAGTCATAGAAAATAGTAAGTCAGAAATAAATGAACATGCATAATCAATATTCACTATTCGTGTTTAATAGTAAATCAGAAATAAATGAACTTGTACAATCAATATTCATCAGTCATACTTCATGGGAAATCAGAAATTAATAAAGCTGAAATATCAAAAGTCATGAGCCATAAATAATAGTAAGTCAGAAATAAATGAACAGGAATAATCAATGTTCTCGATTCTTGGATAATAGCAAAGCAGAAATAAATGAACATGAATAACCAAAAGTCATCAGTCATAGTTCATGGGATGTCAGAAATAAATAAAGCTGAAATATCAATAGTGATCAGTCATAAATAATAGTAAGTAAGAAATATAAGAACAAGAATAATCAATATTCACCATTCATGGATAATGGTAAATCTAAAAAAAGTGAACATAAATAATCAATAGTCATCAGTCATAGTTAATTGGAAATTAGAAACAAACAGAGATGAAGTATCACTAGTCATCAGTCATAGATAATAGTTAGTCCGAAATAAATTAACATGAATAATCAATATTCAGCTTTCATGGATAATGTTAAATCAGAAATAAATGAACATGAATAATCAATATTCATAAGTCATAGTACAAGGGAAGTCATAAATAAATAAAGATGAAGAATCACTAGTCATCAGTCATAGATATAAGTAAGTCAGAAAAAAATGAACATGAACAATCAATATTCACCATTTGTGGATAATAGCAAATCAGAAATAAATGAACTTGAATAATCAACAGTCATCAGTCATAATTCATGGGAAATCAGAAATAAATAAACCTGAAATATCAATAGTCATCAGACATAGATAATAGTAAGTCAGAAATAAATGAATATGAATAATCAACATTCAGCATTCATGGATAGTAGTAAATCAAAAACAAACGAACGTGATTAATCAATGGTCATGAGTTAGAGTTCATGGGAAAGCAGAAAAAAATAATGCTGAAATATTAATAGTCATCAGTCATAGATAATAGTAAGTCAGAAATTAATAAACATGAATAATCAATAATAACAATTCATGGATAATAGTAATACAGAAATAAATGAACATGAACAACCAATAGTCATATGTCATCTTTAATTGGAAATCAGAAATATATAAGGCTGAAATATCAATAGTCATCAGTCATAGGAAATAGTAAGTCAGAAATAAATGAACATGAATAAACAATATTCAGAATTCGTGGATAACAGTAAATCAGGAACAAACGAACTTGATTAATCAATAGTCATCAGTC
>NW_021626670.1:0-1162 GCF_004785775.1 Grammomys surdaster
AAAGGTATTGACAGAATTGCTTCTTAAATAAAGATATTGAAAGAATTATTATATAAAGATATTGACAGAATTGGTTATTAAGTAAAGATATTGACAGAAATGGTTTTTAAATAAAGTGATTGACAGAAATGGCTAGAACAGAATTGAGTACTAAATAAAGATATTGACAGAATTGGATTGTTAATAAAGATATTGACAGAAATGGTTTTTAAATAAAGATATTGACTGAATTGTTTATTAAATAAAGATGTTGACAGAATTGGTTTTTAAGTAAAAAAGTTGACAGAATATTTGTTAAATGCAGATTTTAACAGAATTGGTTATTAACTAAAGATATTGACAGAACTGGTTATTAGATAAAGTTTTTGACAGACAGAATTGGTTAATTTACACATATATTGACAGAACTGGTTATTTAATAAAGATATTGACAGAATTGATTATTAAATAAATATTTTGAGAGTACTGTTTATTAAATAAATACTTTGTAGAATTGTTTATTAAATATAGATATTGATAGAGAGAACTGGTTATTAAACAAAGATATAGACAGAACTGGTTTTTAAATAAAGATATTGACAGAATTGGTTTTTAAATAAAGATACTGACAGAACTGTTTATTAAATAAAGATATTGACAGAATAAGTTATTAAATAAAGATATTGACAGAACTGGTTTTTAAATAAAGATATTGACATAATTGGTTATTACAGAATTGTGTATTAAATAAAGATATTGTCAAAATTGTTTATTAAGTAAAGATAATGACAGAACTGGTTTTGAAATAAAGATACTGAGAGAATTGGTTATTAAATGAAGATATTGACAGAATTGGTTACTAAATAATGATATTGAAGAAATTGGTTATTACAGAATTGGTTTTAAATAAAGATATTGACAATATTGGTTATTGAACAAAGATATTGACAGAATTTATTTTTAAATAAAGATATGACAGAATTGGTTACTACAAAATTGATTATTAATTAACGATTTTGACAGATTTGGCATTAAATAAAGATATTGAGAGAACTGGTGTTTAAATAAAGTTGTTGACAGAATTGTTTTTTAAATAAATATATTGACAGAATTGGTAATTACATAATTAGTTATTAAATAAAGATATTTCCGGAATTGTTTATTAAATAAAGATATTGACAGA
>NW_021626671.1:0-1162 GCF_004785775.1 Grammomys surdaster
AAAGGTATTGACAGAATTGCTTCTTAAATAAAGATATTGAAAGAATTATTATATAAAGATATTGACAGAATTGGTTATTAAGTAAAGATATTGACAGAAATGGTTTTTAAATAAAGTGATTGACAGAAATGGCTAGAACAGAATTGAGTACTAAATAAAGATATTGACAGAATTGGATTGTTAATAAAGATATTGACAGAAATGGTTTTTAAATAAAGATATTGACTGAATTGTTTATTAAATAAAGATGTTGACAGAATTGGTTTTTAAGTAAAAAAGTTGACAGAATATTTGTTAAATGCAGATTTTAACAGAATTGGTTATTAACTAAAGATATTGACAGAACTGGTTATTAGATAAAGATTTTGACAGACAGAATTGGTTAATTTACACATATATTGACAGAACTGGTTATTTAATAAAGATATTGACAGAATTGATTATTAAATAAATATTTTGAGAGTACTGTTTATTAAATAAATACTTTGTAGAATTGTTTATTAAATATAGATATTGATAGAGAGAACTGGTTATTAAACAAAGATATAGACAGAACTGGTTTTTAAATAAAGATATTGACAGAATTGGTTTTTAAATAAAGATACTGACAGAACTGTTTATTAAATAAAGATATTGACAGAATAAGTTATTAAATAAAGATATTGACAGAACTGGTTTTTAAATAAAGATATTGACATAATTGGTTATTACAGAATTGTGTATTAAATAAAGATATTGTCAAAATTGTTTATTAAGTAAAGATAATGACAGAACTGGTTTTGAAATAAAGATACTGAGAGAATTGGTTATTAAATGAAGATATTGACAGAATTGGTTACTAAATAATGATATTGAAGAAATTGGTTATTACAGAATTGGTTTTAAATAAAGATATTGACAATATTGGTTATTGAACAAAGATATTGACAGAATTTATTTTTAAATAAAGATATGACAGAATTGGTTACTACAAAATTGATTATTAATTAACGATTTTGACAGATTTGGCATTAAATAAAGATATTGAGAGAACTGGTGTTTAAATAAAGTTGTTGACAGAATTGTTTTTTAAATAAATATATTGACAGAATTGGTAATTACATAATTAGTTATTAAATAAAGATATTTCCGGAATTGTTTATTAAATAAAGATATTGACAGA
>NW_021626672.1:0-2640 GCF_004785775.1 Grammomys surdaster
AAGGGTCAAAGCCCTACTATCTCCTTTGAGGACAGTCCCCAATGACTTAGCTTCCTAAGCTTTGCGGGGCATTCCATATCCAAACTGTCACCTACCTGAGATGCAATTCACCTTTAAGAATATACATAGATTGGGGAGACTCTGCAGGATCATCGGCCCCGAGCATCTTAAGCGGTGAACTCTTCAAGTCTCCGATTAAATTTTAAAAATGGCCTCCAATAAAACTACATTGCAAAAAATGGGAAAGAAACAGAATGGAAATAGTAAAAATGTTGAAGTGGCAGAGCCTGAAGAATTTGTGGTAGAAAAAGTGCTGGACCGCCGTGTAGTGAATGGGAAGGTCGAGTACTTCCTCAAGTGGAAGGGGTTCACAGATGCTGATAATACTTGGGAACCAGAAGAAAATTTAGATTGTCCAGAATTAATTGAAGCATTTCTTAATTCTCAAAAAGCTGGTAAAGAAAAAGATGGTACAAAGAGGAAATCTTTATCTGACAGTGAATCTGATGATAGCAAATCGAAGAAGAAGAGAGATGCTGGCTTTGCCAGAGGTCTTGATCCTGAACGAATAATTGGTGCCACAGACAGCAGTGGAGAATTAATGTTTCTCATGAAATGGAAGGACTCAGATGAAGCTGACTTGGTGCTGGCAAAGGAGGCAAATATGAAATGTCCTCAGATTGTCATTGCCGTCTATGAGGAAAGGTTGACTTGGCATTCTTGTCCTGAAGATGAAGCACAATAATTGTTTGCATTTATATATATATATATATATATATATTTATACATATATACATAAAGTCTGGATCTTGAGTTTTGAAATAATTAGTGTGGAAAAAATAGCATTCTAATGAAAATCAAGTTTGATATGCTGGTTTTGAAAGTATTGACGGTAGTTGGGATAGTTTTGGTTTTTGTTCTGCATCAAAAGGCACTGATTGCTTTGAGCAAGTAAGAGCTTTCTGTAGTTGCTTCCTTTAACAATAGAATATTTGATACCATGTTGTATTTCCTCAGCTTTGAAGAACAGCTTTTCTTAACCGCTGGGGAGATTTTACAGTCGCTACTCAGTCTGAATTTATTTTTAACTGGGACACAGAAGGACCATCCTGAGTTTCTTTGTTTGTATGCGGTGTGTGCATAAAACACAATGACTTATTTGTTTTGTCTTGTTTTTAATACTTAAAAGAACTGAAGATGAAAACACAAGTGGATGAGATTCCCTCATTGTGAACATTTTTCTGGAACCGTAACCTTTCAGGTTAAACAGAGTCTGTAATTTATTGGATAGTTTAAAAGCAACCACATCAGAATTGATGTATTATCACGTAAATACACTAGTTTATTTACTGAATGTTGTTCATACCAACTCCACCTTGAGAAAATGGAATTAAACAAAGTAGTAGTTTGACTTAATAAAAAGACTTGGGCCTAGTGTGGTGGCACATGCCTTTAGTCCCAGCGCTCTAGAGTCCAGCTCAGCTAGTCAGCCTAAAGGTTCCTCTGGTGAACCATTCCTTTGTAGAAAGTTAAAATCTGTACTAAAAGGTTATTATTCATGGAATCTGTTTGATGTGGAAATAGAATCATGGTTGGAGCTAATGTTGGCAATTTAAGACCTGCTGACTAAGTGAGTGAACAAAAGTTGCTAATACCAATTAATGACTTGCACGCTTTTTCTTTACCCTGACTCATTCCTTACTGGTAGGATCAATCTTTTCAGTATTTGCCTTCTGGTTCAATGAGCCAGAAAAGTAACTCTGTAGTATCAGAATGTCATCCAACTGTATATTTACTTTACTGTAAATAATGGTGAACAGTGGTCAATAAATACTTTTATATTCCTTAAAAAAAAAGAATATACATAGATTGAAAGTGAAGAGATGGAAACCCAAAGAGAGCAGGTATGGCTATTTATTAATTAAATACCTTCTTAGACAGTCGCACAGATGTTCACAATGCATGCTGTCAGCTCTCGTGCCCACCTGCCTACCATCCCTGTGCATCCTATCACCTCCCCACAAATCTCTCTTACACATTTTGTTTTGTGGCTCACTGAGAGGAACCAGGGCTATGTATGTGGCCTTGGGTTGAGCACTATCCACTGGAGCCCGGTGGGCTCGCATGGATCAATGGGTATACGGCTAAAGACAGTGGGGGTGTGAGGCTGTCAATGTTTTGCCATGTTGGAAAAAGAGTTTGAGGATTTTGTGTGAAGTTAAACACGTACATTCTCTATGATCTGGCAATTCTACTGTGCATTTAGCCATATGTTCACAATTGTGTCTTCATTTAAACACATGTCTCATTTGTGGGACAATATTCAGAGTGGTTTTATTCATAATAGCCCCAAATTGGAAGCAACCCAGTGGTCCACGGAGAGGGGAGTGGATAAACAGACTGTAATATGTTAATAAAACTGACTACTGTTTGGAGTAGAAGAAACTACTGTCCTGTCTGACAATGTGGATAAGTGTGGAAATGCCACGTGGGTAAAGGAGCTTGTTAAAAATATACCATGTGCACCATGACTATGCTTGTTAAACATTCTAGAATAGGCTAAGCCATGGTGATAGAAATCAGAACGGTGGTCCCTTCCAGGGACAGACTAGTGTTACTTAGGGTTTTTCAGAGAAAGCA
>NW_021626673.1:0-2640 GCF_004785775.1 Grammomys surdaster
AAGGGTCAAAGCCCTACTATCTCCTTTGAGGACAGTCCCCAATGACTCAGCTTCCTAAGCTTTGCGGGGCATTCCATATCCAAACTGTCACCTACCTGAGATGCAATTCACCTTTAAGAATATACATAGATTGGGGAGACTCCGCAGGATCATCGGCCCCGAGCATCTTAAGCGGTGAACTCTTCAAGTCTCCGATTAAATTTTAAAAATGGCCTCCAATAAAACTACATTGCAAAAAATGGGAAAGAAACAGAATGGAAATAGTAAAAATGTTGAAGTGGCAGAGCCTGAAGAATTTGTGGTAGAAAAAGTGCTGGACCGCCGTGTAGTGAATGGGAAGGTCGAGTACTTCCTCAAGTGGAAGGGGTTCACAGATGCTGATAATACTTGGGAACCAGAAGAAAATTTAGATTGTTCAGAATTAATTGAAGCATTTCTTAATTCTCAAAAAGCTGGTAAAGAAAAAGATGGTACAAAGAGGAAATCTTTATCTGACAGTGAATCTGATGATAGCAAATCGAAGAAAAAGAGAGATGCTGGCTTTGCCAGAGGTCTTGATCCTGAACAAATAATTGGTGCCACAGACAGCAGTGGAGAATTAATGTTTCTCATGAAATGGAAGGACTCAGATGAAGCTGACTTGGTGCTGGCAAAGGAGGCAAATATGAAATGTCCTCAGATTGTCATTGCCGTCTATGAGGAAAGGTTGACTTGGCATTCTTGTCCTGAAGATGAAGCACAATAATTGTTTGCATTTATATATATATATATATATATATATTTATACATATATACATAAAGTCTGGATCTTGAGTTTTGAAATAATTAGTGTGGAAAAAATAGCATTCTAATGAAAATCAAGTTTGATATGCTGGTTTTGAAAGTATTGATGGTAGTTGGGATAGTTTTGGTTTTTGTTCTGCATCAAAAGGCACTGATTGCTTTGAGCAAGTAAGAGCTTTCTGTAGTTGCTTCCTTTAACAATAGAATATTTGATACCATGTTGTATTTCCTCAGCTTTGAAGAACGGCTTTTCTTAACCGCTGGGGAGATTTTACAGTCGCTACTCAGTCTGAATTTATTTTTAACTGGGACACAGAAGGACCATCCTGAGTTTCTTTGTTTGTATGCGGTGTGTGCATAAAACACAATGACTTATTTGTTTTGTCTTGTTTTTAATACTTAAAAGAACTGAAGATGAAAACACAAGTGGATGAGATTCCCTCATTGTGAACATTTTTCTGGAACCGTAACCTTTCAGGTTAAACAGAGTCTGTAATTTATTGGATAGTTTAAAAGCAACCACATCAGAATTGATGTATTATCACGTAAATACACTAGTTTATTTACTGAATGTTGTTCATACCAACTCCACCTTGAGAAAATGGAATTAAACAAAGTAGTAGTTTGACTTAATAAAAAGACTTGGGCCTAGTGTGGTGGCACATGCCTTTAGTCCCAGCGCTCTAGAGTCCAGCTCAGCTAGTCAGCCTAAAGGTTCCTCTGGTGAACCATTCCTTTGTAGAAAGTTAAAATCTGTACTAAAAGGTTATTATTCATGGAATCTGTTTGATGTGGAAATAGAATCATGGTTGGAGCTAATGTTGGCAATTTAAGACCTGCTGACTAAGTGAGTGAACAAAAGTTGCTAATACCAATTAATGACTTGCACGCTTTTTCTTTACCCTGACTCATTCCTTACTGGCAGGATCAATCTTTTCAGTATTTGCCTTCTGGTTCAATGAGCCAGAAAAGTAACTCTGTAGTATCAGAATGTCATCCAACTGTATATTTACTTTACTGTAAATAATGGTGAACAGTGGTCAATAAATACTTTTATATTCCTTAAAAAAAAAGAATATACATAGATTGAAAGTGAAGAGATGGAAACCCAAAGAGAGCAGGTATGGCTATTTATTAATTAAATACCTTCTTAGACAGTCGCACAGATGTTCACAATGCATGCTGTCAACTCTCGTGCCCACCTGCCTACCATCCCTGTGCATCCTATCACCTCCCCACATATCTCTCTTACACATTTTGTTTTGTGGCTCACTGAGAGGAACCAGGGCTATGTATGTGGCCTTGGGTTGAGCACTATCCACTGGAGCCCGGTGGGCTCGCATGGATCAATGGGTATACGGCTAAAGACAGTGGGGGTGTGAGGCTGTCAATGTTTTGCCATGTTGGAAAAAGAGTTTGAGGATTTTGTGTGAAGTTAAACACGTACATTCTCTATGATCTGGCAATTCTACTGTGCATTTAGCCATATGTTCACAATTGTGTCTTCATTTAAACACATGTCTCATTTGTGGGACAATATTCAGAGTGGTTTTATTCATAATAGCCCCAGATTGGAAGCAACCCAGTGGTCCACGGAGAGGGGAGTGGATAAACAGACTGTAATATGTTAATAAAACTGACTACTGTTTGGAGTAGAAGAAACTACTGTCCTGTCTGACAATGTGGATAAGTGTGGAAATGCCACGTGGGTAAAGGAGCTTGTTAAAAATATACCATGTGCACCATGACTATGCTTGTTAAACATTCTAGAATAGGCTAAGCCATGGTGATAGAAATCAGAACGGTGGTCCCTTCCAGGGACAGACTAGTGTTACTTAGGGTTTTTCAGAGAAAGCA
>NW_021626674.1:0-3268 GCF_004785775.1 Grammomys surdaster
ACATGAGAGCAGCTGTGCATCTGTGATACATTGTCTCAAACATAGCAAACACTCAGCCAGGGGCTGCAGTCTCACAATGTCTGTACCAGCTGAGCCAGGGTACCTGGTAGCTGCCTATGCAAGAGGTTAGGAGTGAGAGAGGCCAAGGATGCAGACTCGATGTGAAGCTGACAGCCTGGAAGCTTTCCAGTGAACCACTGGTGAAGCCAATCATGTTCAAAGGCTGAAGAACCTGGAGTCTAGATGGATGATAGCAGCAACAATGTCTAAAAGGGGATCATAAACCTGGAAGCTAGTTTTTCTCTTCTTCATTTTTTATTACTAGAATTATTTTTTAAAAATTAAATTATATGTGAATGTGTGTGTGAGAGGGAGAGAGTGAGAGGGAGAGAGAGAGGGAGACGGGGGGAGGGAGAGACGGGAGAGAGAGCGAGAGCGAGAGCGAGAGCGAGAGCGAGAGAGAGAGAGAGAGAGAGAGAGAGAGAGAGAGAGAGAGAGAGAGAGAGAGAGGAGGGGGGCACTTAGGTATCCATGAGGTTCAGAAAAGGATGTTGGAGTCCGAAGAACTTAAGTTATAGGCAGTTGTGAGCTGCCTGACTTGGGTGCTGGGAACCAAACTCTTAAGTCTTCTGTAAGACCAGCAAGTGCTCATAATTGCTGAGTCTTCTCATAATTACTGAGTCATCTCTCCAGCCCCTTCTAATTTTTGTTGTTTCATCCAAGCCCTCTGCCTACTGCCTGCACTTCCAGTTCAGGGTAGATCTCTCCCTATACAGTTCCCCGACTCACATGTTGATCTCTGCAAACACCGTTACAGACACACCCAGACATATGCTTTACCAATTTATTAGACATCGTTCAATCCAGTCACACTGATAACTGAAGTTAACCACCACACACAGGGCAAAGGAGCTCCCTGCAGTTACAGGAACATTCATGCTAGGATGGAGGTCAACTGGTCATGTGTGTACAAATCCCACAAGGATTAGCATCAGGAATCTTATCACAGAGGACATTTATTCCTGGAGACTGGAAGTTCCAAACGCCAGCAGGCATGATGGGATCTGGAATCACCATGGCAACACCTCTGAGCATGCATATGAAGGCACTTCCGGAAAGCTTTGATGGTAAGAGAAAGGCCCCTTAAATTGGGCAGCACCATCCCATGGGCTGGGATCCCGTACTGAATAAAAGACAGAAAGTGGCCTGAGGACCACCATCTGCCACTCTCTGCTTCCTGTCTATGGATGCAGTGTGACTCTATTGGTCTGTAGTTCCACCTGCCACCTTGTGTTCCTTGATGGACGGGCTCCTTAAAGTGCGAATCAAAAAGAACCCTTCCTTAGGTTGCCATTAGACAGGGGCCTGGCTACAGAGGGATGGCACTTCCGGAGCATTCCTACGCAGGGAGGATGCGCCTCTGGCTAAGGCTTCTGTTTTTGGTGGCCCTTGGCTTGCAGATGCCTCCCTCTGATGGCTGCCCATGTTCACATGCCTTGCCTTCTTTCCAGGGACACCACGTTGGCTGAGGACCTACACCTGTGAGCTGATCTTAGCTTGATCAGCCCTGCAAAGAAGGACCCTGCTTAAAGGTAAATTCACAGTCATGGGGAAGTAGGACTTCTCTTTTGGTGGGGGTGGGGCAACTAAACCATAACACACAAGCATTTATCTATCAAAACCAAACTTCTGAGAGGGGAATTTGTGACCTTGGCTTGGTGATGAGTTTTTAGATATAACACCCAAAAAACATGATCCGTGAAATAAAAAACTGATAAGTTGGGTTTTATTAAAATTAGTAACTTCTGCCCTGTAAAAGGCACTGCTGTAGGGAAAATATTTTTTTAAAATATCCATCTAATAAAGGGCCAGTATCTAAAATGACAAGTCTTTACAATTTTTACATTTACATTTTCATAAATTCATTATTATTATTATTTCAGAGGACAACTTGCTAGAGTCTATTTTTTTCTTCCACCGTGTGGGTTCCAAGGATCAAACTCTGGTCTTTGGGCTTGGCTGTGGACACTTTCACCTGCTGAGTTACCTCACTGGACAATGTGATTTAACCCAGACTTCTCCTCTATGAAGGCAATTCCAGCAAAGCATATAAAAAGATGTCAACTGGAGTCATCCCCTGTCACTAAAGGAGTGAAGTCAGAATACAGACATGACTATAAGAATACGCACACATATCAGAATGGACAAGTTAAACAATAAATAAATACAAGGGCAAATTGTTCCTGTGCTGTAGAGTATACAGGCAACAGGAACTCACAGAGACAGGATGTAGATGCCCTTTGGAGGACTCACAGATCTGACTGTAGCCTTGCCAACACTTCTTGGCTGTTCCCCACAATAAAATCTTCCCACAAACACCCAAGGCAGCTTTATTTGCAACCATCAAAACTGGAAAAAGCCAAGTGTCCTTCAGCAGATTAATTCATGCATATATGATGGTTCAGTCCTATAATGGAATATTATTTAGCAGTGAAAAGGCTTGAGGTGCCAAGGCATAGAAAAGTGAATGCATCTTTTAAAAAAACATTTATTTAAAAATCTTTAATCCAAAAGAGGTTCTACATTTGTGTATTTACCTGTACAACTGCACATATGTGGCATCTGTGTGAGTTTATGTGTGTGTGTTTACCTGTGTGGAAGTCAAAGGACACACTATAGAAGTCCCTTCTCTCCTTCCACCATGTGGGTTCCTGGGACTTACGTCATCAAACTTGGTGGCAAACACCCTTACCCTCTGAGCCTTCTCCCCAGCTCTACATTAAAATTGTGTTGGTTGGCTTACTTGTTTAGTGTATTTGTGTGGTTGTGTACACTGTGCTTTGTGTGTGGTCAGTGGACAGTTTGTGATAGCTGATGCTCTCCTAACCTGTGGGTCTCAGGAACTGAATTCGAGTTGTCAAGCTTGGTGGCACTTGGAGCCACCTCATCTGCTGCCTCCTGCTCCTGCTGCCCCAGCCTGGTTTTGAAAGAAGGTCTCTGTATGTAGCTAGGTTTAGCCCCAAACTTACTCGGCCACTTCAGCCGCCTGAGTGCTGGGATTATGGGCATGTGTCATCATGCCTGGTTGGATGAATTTTGGCTGTGTCTTGCTAATGAGAGGAGCTATGAAAGATTACATGATCCTAACTCCGTGACTCTCTGGAAAGAACAAAGCTATAGCATGGGTAGGGGACAAGCGGCTGCAGCTGTCTGGGGGGAAGGGTTGGCCGGGTGAAGCAGAGGGAGAAGGGCAGAAATGCCCTAAGTG
>NW_021626675.1:0-3264 GCF_004785775.1 Grammomys surdaster
ACATGAGAGCAGCTGTGCATCTGTGATACATTGTCTCAAACATAGCAAACACTCAGCCAGGGGCTGCAGTCTCACAATGTCTGTACCAGCTGAGCCAGGGTACCTGGTAGCTGCCTATGCAAGAGGTTAGGAGTGAGAGAGGCCAAGGATGCAGACTCGATGTGAAGCTGACAGCCTGGAAGCTTTCCAGTGAACCACTGGTGAAGCCAATCATGTTCAAAGGCTGAAGAACCTGGAGTCTAGATGGATGATAGCAGCAACAATGTCTAAAAGGGGATCATAAACCTGGAAGCTAGTTTTTCTCTTCTTCATTTTTTATTACTAGAATTATTTTTTAAAAATTAAATTATATGTGAATGTGTGTGTGAGAGGGAGAGAGTGAGAGGGAGAGAGAGAGGGAGACGGGGGGAGGGAGAGACGGGAGAGAGAGCGAGAGCGAGAGCGAGAGCGAGAGCGAGAGAGAGAGAGAGAGAGAGAGAGAGAGAGAGAGAGAGAGAGAGAGAGAGAGAGGAGGGGGGCACTTAGGTATCCATGAGGTTCAGAAAAGGATGTTGGAGTCCGAAGAACTTAAGTTATAGGCAGTTGTGAGCTGCCTGACTTGGGTGCTGGGAACCAAACTCTTAAGACTTCTGTAAGACCAGCAAGTGCTCATAATTGCTGAGTCTTCTCATAATTACTGAGTCATCTCTCCAGCCCCTTCTAATTTTTGTTGTTTCATCCAAGCCCTCTGTCTACTGCCTGCACTTCCAGTTCAGGGTAGATCTCTCCCTATACAGTTCCCCGACTCACATGTTGATCTCTGCAAACACCGTTACAGACACACCCAGACATATGCTTTACCAATTTATTAGACATCGTTCAATCCAGTCACACTGATAACTGAAGTTAACCACCACACACAGGGCAAAGGAGCTCCCTGCAGTTACAGGAACATTCATGCTAGGATGGAGGTCAACTGGTCATGTGTGTACAAATCCCACAAGGATTAGCATCAGGAATCTTATCACAGAGGACATTTATTCCTGGAGACTGGAAGTTCCAAACGCCAGCAGGCATGATGGGATCTGGAATCACCATGGCAACACCTCTGAGCATGCATATGAAGGCACTTCCGGAAAGCTTTGATGGTAAGAGAAAGGCCCCTTAAATTGGGCAGCACCATCCCATGGGCTGGGATCCCGTACTGAATAAAAGACAGAAAGTGGCCTGAGGACCACCATCTGCCACTCTCTGCTTCCTGTCTATGGATGCAGTGTGACTCTATTGGTCTGTAGTTCCACCTGCCACCTTGTGTTCCTTGATGGACGGGCTCCTTAAAGTGCGAATCAAAAAGAACCCTTCCGTAGGTTGCCATTAGACAGGGGCCTGGCTACAGAGGGATGGCACTTCCGGAGCATTCCTACGCAGGGAGGATGCGCCTCTGGCTAAGGCTTCTGTTTTTGGTGGCCCTTGGCTTGCAGATGCCTCCCTCTGATGGCTGCCCATGTTCACATGCCTTGCCTTCTTTCCAGGGACACCACGTTGGCTGAGGACCTACACCTGTGAGCTGATCTTAGCTTGATCAGCCCTGCAAAGAAGGACCCTGCTTAAAGGTAAATTCACAGTCATGGGGAAGTAGGACTTCTCTTTTGGTGGGGGTGGGGCAACTAAACCATAACACACAAGCATTTATCTATCAAAACCAAACTTATGAGAGGGGAATTTGTGACCTTGGCTTGGTGATGAGTTTTTAGATATAACACCCAAAAAACATGATCCGTGAAATAAAAAACTGATAAGTTGGGTTTTATTAAAATTAGTAACTTCTGCCCTGTAAAAGGCACTGCTGTAGGGAAAATATTTTTTAAAATATCCATCTAATAAAGGGCCAGTATCTAAAATGACAAGTCTTTACAATTTTTACATTTACATTTTCATAAATTCATTATTATTATTATTTCAGAGGACAACTTGCTAGAGTCTATTTTTTTCTTCCACCGTGTGGGTTCCAAGGATCAAACTCTGGTCTTTGGGCTTGGCTGTGGACACTTTCACCTGCTGAGTTACCTCACTGGACAATGTGATTTAACCCAGACTTCTCCTCTACGAAGGCAATTCCAGCAAAGCATATAAAAAGATGTCAACTGGAGTCATCCCCTGTCACTAAAGGAGTGAAGTCAGAATACAGACATGACTATAAGAATACGCACACCTATCAGAATGGACAAGTTAAACAATAAATAAATACAAGGGCAAATTGTTCCTGTGCTGTAGAGTATACAGGCAACAGGAACTCACAGAGACAGGATGTAGATGCCCTTTGGAGGACTCACAGATCTGACTGTAGCCTTGCCAACACTTCTTGGCTGTTCCCCACAATAAAATCTTCCCACAAACACCCAAGGCAGCTTTATTTGCAACCATCAAAACTGGAAAAGCCAAGTGTCCTTCAGCAGATTAATTCATGCATATATGATGGTTCAGTCCTATAATGGAATATTATTTAGCAGTGAAAAGGCTTGAGGTGCCAAGGCATAGAAAAGTGAATGCATCTTTTAAAAAACATTTATTTAAAAATCTTTAATCCAAAAGAGGTTCTACATTTGTGTATTTACCTGTACAACTGCACATATGTGGCATCTGTGTGAGTTTATGTGTGTGTGTTTACCTGTGTGGAAGTCAAAGGACACACTATAGAAGTCCCTTCTCTCCTTCCACCATGTGGGTTCCTGGGACTTACGTCATCAAACTTGGTGGCAAACACCCTTACCCTCTGAGCCTTCTCCCCAGCTCTACATTAAAATTGTGTTGGTTGGCTTACTTGTTTAGTGTATTTGTGTGGTTGTGTACACTGTGCTTTGTGTGTGGTCAGTGGACAGTTTGTGATAGCTGATGCTCTCCTAACCTGTGGGTCTCAGGAACTGAATTCGAGTTGTCAAGCTTGGTGGCACTTGGAGCCACCTCATCTGCTGCCTCCTGCTCCTGCTGCCCCAGCCTGGTTTTGAAAGAAGGTCTCTGTATGTAGTTAGGTTTAGCCCCAAACTTACTCGGCCACTTCAGCCGCCTGAGTGCTGGGATTATGGGCATGTGTCATCATGCCTGGTTGGATGAATTTTGGCTGTGTCTTGCTAATGAGAGGAGCTATGAAAGATTACATGATCCTAACTCCGTGACTCTCTGGAAAGAACAAAGCTATAGCATGGGTAGGGGACAAGCGGCTGCAGCTGTCTGGGGGAAGGGTTGGCCGGGTGAAGCAGAGGGAGAAGGGCAGAAATGCCCTAAGTG
>NW_021626676.1:0-3260 GCF_004785775.1 Grammomys surdaster
CTAGTGTTACTTAGGGTTTTTCAGAGAAAGCAAACCAATGGCAGGTATATCAGAGCAGCTATGCATCTGTGATATATTGTCTCAAACATAGCAAACACACAGCCAGGGGCTGCATCTCACAATGTCTGTACCAGCTGAGCCAGGGTACCTGGTAGGTGTCCACGCAAGAGGTTAGGAGCGATAGAGGCCAAGGATGTAGACTCGATGTGAAGCTGACAGCCTGGAAGCTTTCCAGTGAACCACTGGTAAAGCCAGCCAATCATGTTCAAAGGCTGAAGAACCTGGAGTCTAGATGGATGACAGCAGCAGCAATGTCTAAAAGGGGATCATAAACCTGGAAGCTAGTTTTTCTCTTCTTCCTTTTTTATTATTAGAATTATTTTAAAAAATTAAATTATATGTGAATGTGTGTGTGTGTGTGTGAGAGAGAGAGAGAGAAGGAGAAAGAGAGAGAGAGAGAGAGAGAGAGGGAGGGAGAGAGAGAGGGGAGGGGGGCACTCAAGTATCCATGAGGTCCAGAAAAGGATGTTGGATTCCACAGAACTGGAGTTATAGGCAGTTGTGAGCTGCCTGACCTGGGTGCTGGGAACCAAACTCTTAAGTCCTCCGTTAGAGCAGCAAGTGCTCATAATTGCTGAGTCTTCTCATAATTGCCAAGCCATCTCATAATTACTGAGTCATCTCTCCAGCCCCTTCTACTTTTTGTTGTTTCATCCAAGCCCTCTGCCTATTGCCTGCCCTTCCAGTTCAGGGCAGATACCTTTCTGTACAGTTCCCCGACTCACATGTTGATCTCTGCAAACACCGTTACAGACACACCCAGACATATGCTTTACCAATTTATTAGACATCGTTCAATCCAGTCACACTGATAACTGAAGTTAACCACCACACACAGGGCAAAGGAGCTCCCTGCAGTTACAGGAACATTCATGCTAGGATGGAGGTCAACTGGTCATGTGTGTACAAATCACAGCCGGACGTTTATTCCTGGAAACTGGAAGTTCCAAACACCAGCGGGCATGATGGGACCTGGAATCACCATGGAAACACCTCTGGGCATGCATATGAAGGCACTTCCGGAAAGCTTTGATGAGAAGAGAAAGGCCCCTTAAATTGGGCAGCACCATCCCACCGGCTGGGATCCCATGCTGAATAAAAGACAGAAAGTGGCCTGAGGACCAGCGTCCGCCACTCTCTGCTTCCTGTCTATGGGTGCAGTGTGACTCTATTGGTCCGTAGTTCCACCTTCCACTTTGCGTTCCTTGATGGACGGTCTCCTTAAACTGCGAACCAAATAACCCTTCCTTAGGTTGCCGTTTGACAAGGGTTTGGCTACAGACGGATGACACTTCTGGAACATTCCTACTCAGGGAGGATGCACCTCTGGCTAAGGCTTCGGTTTTTGGTGGCCCTTGGCTTGCAGATGCTTCCCTCTGATGGCTGCCCATGTTCACATGCCTTGCCTTCTTTCCAGTGACACCATGTTGGCTGAGGACCTACACCTGTGAGCTAATCTTAGCTTGATCAGCCCTGCAAAGAAGGACCCTGCTTAAAGGTAAATTCACATTCATGGGGAAGTAGGACTTATCTTTCGGTGGGGGTGGGACAACTAAACCATAGCACACAAGCATTTATCTATAAAACCAAACTTATGAGGGGGGAATCTGTGACCTTGGCTTGGTGATGAGTTTTTAGATATAACACCCAAAAAACATGATCCGTGAAATAAAAAACTGATAAGTTGGACTTTATTAAAATTAATAACTTCTGCCCTGTAACAAGGCACTGCTGTAGGGAAAATATTTTTTAAAATATCTAATAAAGGGCCAGTATCTAAAATGACAAGTCTTTACATTTTTTTACATCTACATTTTTCATAATTCATTATTACTATTATTCCAGAGGACAACTTGCTAGAGTCTATTCTCTTCTTCCACCGTGTGGGTTCCAAGGATCGAACTCTGGTCTTTGGGCATGGCTGTAGACACTTTCACCTGCTGAGTTACCTCACTGGACAATGTGATTTAACCCAGACTTCTCCTCTATGAAGGCAATTCCAGCAAAGCATATAAAAAGATGTCAATTGGAGTCATCCCCTGTCACTAACAGAGTGAAGTCAGAACACAGACATGACTATAGGAATACACACACCTATCAGAATGGACAAGTTAAACAATAAATAAACACAAGGGCAAATTCCTGTGCTGGAGAGGATCCAGGCAACAGGAACTCACAGAGACTGGATGTAGATGCCCTTTGGAAGACTCACAGAGCTGACTGTAGCCTTGCCAACAGTTCTTGGCTGTTCCCCACAATAAAAATCTTCCCACAAACACCCAAGGCAGCTTTATTTACAACCATCAAAACTGGAAGAGCCAAGTGTCCTTCAGCAGATTAATTCATGTATATACGGTGGTTCAGTCCTATAATGGAATATTATTTAGCAGTGAAAAGGCTTGAGGTGCCAAGGCGTAGAAAAAATGAATGAATCTTTTAAAAAACATTTGTTTAAAAATCTTTAATCCAAAAGAGGTTCTACATTTGTGTATTTACCTGTACGACTGCATATATGTGGCATCTGTGTGAGTTTGTGTGTGTGTGTTTACCTGTGTGGAAGTCAAAGGACACACTATAGAAGTCCCTTCTCTCCTTCCACCATGTGGGTTCCTGGGACTTATGTCATCGAACTTGGTGGCAAACAGCCTCACCCTCTGAACCTTCTTACCAGCTCTACATTAAAATTGTGTTGCTTGGTTTATTTGTTTAGTGTATTTGTGCGGTTGTGTACACTGTGCTTTGTGTGCGGTCAGTGGACAGTTCGCAATAGCTGATGCTCTCCTAACCTGTGGGTCTCAGGAACTGAACTCGAGTTGTAAAGCTTGGTGGCACTTGGAGCTGCTGCCTCCTGCTCCTGCTGCCCCAGCCTGGTTTTGAAAGAAGGTCTCTGTATATAGCTAGGTTTAGTCCCAAACTTACTTGTCCTCTTCAGCCGATTGAGTGCTGGGATTATGGGCATGTGTCATCATGCCTGGTTGGATGAATTTTGGCTGTGTCTTGCTAATGACAGAAGCTATGAAAAACTGCATGATCCTAACTCCGTGACTCTCTGGAAAGAACAAAGCTATAGCATGGGTAGGGGACAAGTGGCTGAAGCTGTCTGGGGGAAGGGTTGGCCAGGTGAAGCAGAGGGAGAAGGACAGAAATGCCCTGAGTGATGTTGCGGTAGAGACAATGCTATGTGCTTATCAAAAGTCACA
>NW_021626677.1:0-33867 GCF_004785775.1 Grammomys surdaster
GACCAGTCTGCTGGGGGAGGTACAATTAACACATGAGTAAGTAAGCAAATGATGTGCTCTGTGGGAAAAAACTGGGTAAACAACGACAGGGAGACTTCTTGTCTCAAGTGTGGGAAAAGGCTTCTAAGAAATAATATTTGCCAGGGGTGGCAGATCACATGGCTTTGATCCCAGTACTCAGGTGGCAGAGGTAGGCGGGTCACTGTGAGTTCAAGGCCAGCCTGGTCTACAGAGTGAGTTCCAGGATAGTCAAGACTACACAGAGAAGCCTTATCTTGAAAAACAAAAACAAAAGGAAAAAAATATTTGGAGAAAGACTGGTAGAATGAGTTCAATAAACAGGGTTAGGATGCTACATTAGGTACTTTTCTGTTGCTATGATAAAACACCATGACTAAAAGCAACTTATAAAACAAAGAGTCTAATTGGGCTTACATTTCCAAATGGGTAAGAGTTCATTGTAGAAGGGCAGGGCGTGGCAGCAGGCAGGAAAATCAAACCTGACTCTAAACTACTAGTCCAACAAAGAGCAAACTGGAAGTAGGATGGACCCTTAAGCTCTCAACTGCTTCCCCCAGTGACATACCTCCTCCAGCAAGGCTGCACGTCCTAAACAGTCTACCAACAGGGGACCAAGTGTTCAAATGCCTGAGACTATGAGGGTCATTTCTCACTCAAACCATCAAAGACACAAGGAAAAAACAATGGTACAGGGGAACACAGCCGCTGTTGCCTAATGGACTGAGGTGATACAACATCAAGAACTTAAATCAGAGGACCAAAGAGAAGATTCTTCTGAATGCAGTGAGATGAGAGAAGGGAAGGAAGGGTAAATACAGAGAACCAACCGATGGGCTTTTACAGAGGTCCTGGGAATTCGACAACAGAATAAGGAGCAGGGTGAACCTGAAAGAGGGAGTTTAAAGGTATTTAGAAGATAGAGAAGAAAGGCTAGTGGCAGATACCACATTCATAAGGGCAGGGCATGCAGACCAAAAACAGCCAAAATATCCAATCAGTGTCCCTTGGGATTTTTCACAGCTAGCTAGTATTTCTACATGCAAGGTCATAAAGATCAATGCGAGGAGTTTCCAGTTCAGGGGAGGGGTCAAGGAACAAGAAAAAGTCAATCACAGGCAGTAGCAAGCTTCTACATCACATGCCAACTGTCTTAGTTCTGACAGGCTCAATTCTCAAAGTCTATGCAATTTGTTCTGTCTCCATCAATGCTAGAAGCTTGGTCATGACTAGGAAACAAGTAGCTTGTGTCCACATTTTACATTTCTTGACAAATATTTACATCACCGGGATTATATGCATTTATGTAATTATATAAGGAGAAAAATCAACACTTTGCATAGCCTTCTGTTAAATTTAAACAAATTCAAGGCACCAAGTAAAGTATTTCAGTGCACTAAAGAAACAGGGTACAGCCGGGCGGTGATGGCGCACACCTTTAATCCCAGCACTTGGGAGGCAGAGACAGGCAGATTTCTGAGTTCGAGCCCAGCCTGGTCTACAGAGTGAGTTCCAGGACAGCCCGGGCTACACAGAGAAACCCTGTCTCGAAAAACAAACAAACAAAAAAACCCCAAAAAACAAAAACAAAAACAAAAACAGGGTGCAGAGATGGTTCAGTACAATGATTGACATGTAAGCATGAGAACCCAAGTTCAGATTCCCAACACCCACATAAAGCTGGGTCTCTCTCTCTCTCTCTCTCTCTCTCTCTCTCTCTCTCTCTCTCTCACACACACACACACACAGAGAGAGAGAGAGAGAGTGTGTTGAGTGCACTAGCACACATATACCACACACGTAGACACACTAAAATAACTAGACATTTCCTCACCATGAATGAGAATGTACACCCTCTGGAAGAAAGCACTATAGGAGTGCTATAGCAGTCACCTACTGGTAACCAATGATGTCCTCAAAGCAGCAAATGTCTGTTTCATGGGAAACAATTGAAAAAGCTAACTACAGTGACATTCATCTTAAATCATTAACCTAAAGATGAATTCAGTTACTCAGAGAAGGGGGAAAACTAGCATTCTGTCGTTTAGAGAACACCAAACTCCTGAGTCGTGGAAGATTAAAAACAAAAATAACACAGGGAGCTAAGGCGTTAGCTTAGTCAGTAAAGTGTTTTGCAAGAATGAGACTCTGAGTTTATCATTAGAACCCACATTTGGGGAAAAGAGACAGACATCTTGGTGTGGGTTTATAATCTGAGAGCTGGGGAGGCAGAAACAGGCAGATCCCTGAGGCTCACTGGTTAGCCAGCCTGGTCTACTTAGCCACTGGCCAGTTCCAGACCAATGAGAGACTCTATGTCAAACAAACAAAAAAGACAGATGGTACATGAGTAACACCACATACACACACAAACACTCACACACACATACACACACACATTCACTCACCACACACACTCACACATACACTTACACACACACACACATTCACTCACTACACACACTCACACATACACTTACACACACACACACTCACCACACACACTCACAAACACACACTCACCACACACATGCTCATAAACACATATACACGCTCAGACATGCTCACATATACATACTCACACACACAGTGCTAACGTGCTCACACATGTACCCCCCCACTCACACTCATACACACACACACACACATACTCAGGCATGCTCACTCACACACAGGCTCACTCACACTCATTCTCTGATACATACACCCATATATACACACTCACACAAATACATAGACACACTCAGACACATCAAAGTAAATAAAATTCTTAAAGTAAAACGTTTAGCATAATTTTTCTAGTAAGTTGATGTTGAACAACTATTAAGTGTTCTAAGTATCAGGATAAACAATAGCACAGGCTACCTGGCTTTCTCTTTTTATGAAACACAAAATATATCAATTAAACCAAACGTCACTGATATTAGTATTAATTCCTTACTCACAGGTATGAAGGGGAATAAAATAACAAATCTCTAGGGAATTAAAATGTACAGAAAGGCACTAGAGCTAAAATTATACTTTAAAAACTGTGATGGCAACACACAAGAAAAAGATAAATTTGACTTAATTACCAACTTCACACACTGCTACATATAAAAGGGAAACACTGTTTACTTTTACTATGTAGACACACTGGGAACGCCCCACACTCTCACGTTAACTCTTAGGGCTCCTCACTCAGGAGCTCAGCTTCTCAGTCCCTTCCAGCACATCCACACACACCCTAACCACCCCACACAACACAGCAGACTGGACCCGGAGCTTTGCACATGTTAAGCAATACTTCTCTAATATTGTATGTTTTAGATATTTAATCCTCAGTTTCACATCACTTAATCAAATTTTTAATAGGCTGTAACAAAAGACCCAAGTGAAAATGCCTGTCTCCACCAGTAAAGGCTTGTGACCACAAGACATAATACTTTCTAGAAAGTAGCATTTCTTTGACTCTCAACTATAGTAATACAAGAAACATTAAGGACCCTGATGACTAAAGAAACTGAAGTAGAAGAAAGAGACATAAAAACTGTACTAATGAAGCCAGGCAGTGGTGGCACACGCCTTTATTCTCAGCACTTAGGAGGCAGAGGCAGGCGGATTTCTGAGTTCCAGCACAGCCAGGGCTATACAGAGAAACCCTGCCTCGAAAAACAAAACAAAACAAAACCCAACAAAAAACCCCTGTATTATACTAATGGACTTGAGTCCCTTGGAGCATTTCCATGTGTGAGAGGGTTTAATGCAGAGCTTCAATGCGCATGACACATAAAGCCTGTGGCAAGGCTTTATAGCTGGAAGTCATCCACACTCAACTCTTGAATGCATAAGGACAGGCCATGATCTTCAAAATCTTGGTACTTGATGCTTAAAAACAGAACAAAAAAAAAATCGACTAGCAAGTCTAAAAGTGTGTAGAGGTGAAACAATTAGTCAGATCATGAGGAACTACACTAGAAGAGCAAAATGAGAACATTTAAGAAATGGTCTTAGAAATATCTAGCACACACGTGTCTACAGGCTTAACCTTGCTGGTTATTATTATCCGCTACAAACCGCAGCAGATTTGGAAGTTCCACAGAACTACTCAGAGGCTGAACTCAGACACAATGACTTAATGATACTTTCTTGAATCTCTGACTGACAGCCAAGGTATGAGATGTTTCGAAAGCTTTAGCCTCCAAGAGCAAAGTAAAAACGTTCCTTAGAAAAGAAAGCACAAACTCAAATTGAATTTGTAGAGCAGGAAGAGACTGCGGTTTGAAGCCTTTTTGTGCATGTTTCCTGATACGTCCAGGTTGGCCTCAAACTCTGGCAGTCCTCCTGTCTTAACTTACTAATGGGTAGAATAACAGGTATGCACCACACCTATCTGGGGAAAGGTTTTGTTTTTTGTTTTTAACGTGTGTGTGTGTGTGTGTGTGTGTGTGTGTGTGTGTGTGTGTGTACGTACATATGTATACACGTGTACACACATGCAAATGAAAAAAAAAACCAAAGCCTTCAAAAGGAAAAATTCAGAATAATTTTCCAGTCCCAAATGGAAAACATATATCACAAATATTGTAAGCTTGTACAACAGAACTGAAGGAAAGTTGTAGCCATCTGAAATTCCAGCAGTTAAGCTGATAACTATAAACGGACTGTATCCTATAGGGAACAAAAGGGCGTCTGTTCTGTCCCTTCTTAGATCTTTCTGGAGTGGGCTTTTTTTGAGAGTTAATGTAATTTAATTCATGAATATATCTATTTGTGTGGGGGACTGTGCACATGTGTGGGCAAGCACACATGTGTGGGCATTCACACGTGTGTAAGCAGATGTGCACCTCCATGAGTACAGGGTAGCAGATGTCTTGGATCTGGAGCTACACTAATAGCTGTCTGCCAGACGCAGGGCTTGTTACATAGGTGCTGGGCTCCAGACTCTGCCCCCTGTAGGTGAGCAGCAAGTACTGCTTAGCCACTAAGCCACCTCTCCATTCTCTGAAAAAGATTTTTAAGTTCAATGATTTACTTACATTGCAACTGCCTTTTTATTTTTTCACTTTGTCTGCTTGCTTTGTTTCCAAGAAAAACTTCAAGCTTTAAAAAACTGCTGAGTTGGAGGCTGAAGAGATGGTTGAATGGTTAAGAATACTCACTGCTCTTCCAAAGGTCCTAAGTTCAATTCCCAACACCCAGATGGCAGCTCACAGTTGTTTGATGCTGTCTTCTGGTGTGCAGATATACCCATATACACACATAAATCTTTTAAAACAAATCTGTTGAGATTCCTCAGTTGGAAAAGTACTTGCTACGTGCATCAAGGTCAGAACTCATGTAACATCATGAAACATCATGTGACATCGAATCTGTAACCCTAGTTCGTACCAAGAGTGCAAACAGGAAGATCTTGGGGTCTTACTGGCCAGCCAGCCTAGTCCAAACTGAGAGCTCCCGGTTTCTGTCTGAAAAAATAAGGTGAGAAGTGATTGAGGAACACATCCTGACATCAATCGTTACCTCTGGCATACACACACACACACACACTAAGGTATTACTAACTAAACTTAGGCATAGAGATGCATCTATAGTAAGTCAGTTTACAATGCCATAGTAAAAACTTCTATAAATCATTCAATGCCAGCCCCTCTGCCACACCTTGACCTCCTGACCTCCAGGCTCACTTCCGCTATCCTAAGCACCAAGAGCTCATCTTCTCAAGCATAGTCCGTCCTACCACTGACTGGTTCTACTTCTTCATTCAGAATCAATCTGGACCCAAAGTAGACAGAGAACAAATGTACTCCATAAGTTTCCTCAGGTCTTCCACAATCTTATATTTTATGGGAAAAAAAAAAACAGAAAAGAAAAACATCCCTAACTCTGCTAAGCTACCTTATCAGGGTATACCTTTATATAAACAAAACAATAAAACACAAAATGAAGAAGTTCTTGTATACTTTAAAGTATGTCTATAATTAAATCAGTTTTGTATATTCATGCTTTTACATGTTAACAAGGTCTACTGAACCATGGTCATACACAACTTAAATGTTAGGAAAGGCATAAGGGCCTACTTTATTTGAAATGGGAAAACAATAAATTGAGCTTTTTACCTTTCCCTTTTTCAACATTACAAACAGAATCTTTTTTTTTTTTTAATGTTTTTCGAGACAGGGTTTCTCTGTGTAGCCTGGCTGTCCTGCTGTTCTGCGATAGGTTTGATCTTTAATACCACAAGAATGCAAAACACTTAACTGAAACAGACCTCATCCTGTTCAGTGACACCGAGCCGCTCAGATGGCTCAGATGAACCATAGGGAAGAGGAGAAACCGACCTTGCAAGCAGAGGCGAGAGCAACCACTGCACTTGGTCAAGTCAGAGCCATACACCATGCACTGTGCATAAGTACTGAATTCAGCAGCATGAGTTCATATTAATAGTACCAATCTAATGTGAAAGTCTAAAACCCTACATAATGTCACCAAGCCATCCCTTCAGCTCTGAAAAAGGAACAGAGCACTGTGTGGCCTTAGTCCTAACAGTGCTGCAGTGAAGACAGTCCTAGGGGTTAGTGATGGGTCCTATGTTTAGTAAACTGGCCACAGCTTTGTTGTCTCATAGTATTGTGAAAAAACATGCTGACAGCAAAGGAAGCAAAGCTGGCAGAAAGTATAAAGAAACTACCTAATTCTTCCTCCTTTATACATCTACTGTTTGTTTAGGTTTGAAGAAACCTATCTATATATGTACATAGGCATGTACACATGTATGCGTGTATGTATATGTGCATATACAAATATATGGTGCTTTTAAAGCTACAAATGAAAACATGCTGAACACATAGTTCTCTAGTGCTTTTCTCAGTTAGTAATGGATCTAGGCAGATTCTTATACATATGCCTCTGTGGTTCCACTTCATTATTTACATTAGATGCAGAGTGTCTCGTGCAACATTAGCTGCAGTGCTCCATGCAGCATTAGGTGCAGAGTGTTCCATGCAACATAAGCTGTACAGTGTTTCATGCAACATTAGCTGCAGAGTGTTTAACTAAGTCTCCGTTGCAGCATGTTTACTTCTAGTTGTCATTTTTTATTTCAAACAATATTGTGATGTCATCATATGCATAATTTGTAAGCACAATTATGTGTGTAAGATGAATTATTACAAGTACCACCTGTTAACAGAATTAAGCAAATTTAAACAAGAGAACAGCGTATCTACAAAGGAGACAAGAAAATATCTTTGAATTAAATCCTTAGTGATTAAAAGATGCCAAACATTAACACAGAGTTAGAAGTAGAGTAACAAATCAGGAAAATAGAAATAGGAAAAAAAGAAGGAGGGAGAAGGAAACTTTACATGATCCCTGGGACAGAAAGATAAAAAGATTGAGATCATAAAAAAATTGGGAAGGGGAGAAATTATATATAAGACTTAATAAAGCAAGATAAGAAAAAAAGACATGGTTTCTCTTGCATAAAATAGTTACTCTCAACCGGTTTGAGACATGTACTATTTCACAGACAATCTCGGTCAGCACCTGATTTAGATGAGCATTTGAGCCTTTATCGTAACATAGTAACCATGAGCTAGTACTGCCAGACTGGGAAGAAGAACTCCCAAAAGGGAGGCAGAGAAAAAGAAAGGCAGAGAAGTATCTTTTCTGTAGTAAACCTGGTTTCTCTCTTTCAATCTTGACCTCCTCAACAGGAAAACAGTCACACCAGCATACAAACAAAGCATGTCTTGCCTTGGAAGATCCTGATTTTAAAAACAGAGATTTAGGCCTAATTTTTTCTTCCGTCTTGAAATGTCTGAGTCAACAGAACTATTCTAATATATCACCTAAAATAAAACACAGTCAACAACTTACCTCTCCCAATGTGTTAGGGTTTGAATGCCACAACACAAATTGACTCATGTTTTGTCTGTTACAGCATCCAGAGTTTCTTCACATGATATCCATAGCAAAGTCCGTAGGTAGCAGGGTTCTGCAAAACCAAAAACCTCAAAACTGTCAATGCACATACCTAGGTTACCACGTGGATCAATCCACTATGGATAGCAGCTATACCACATGGACACTTAGATACGTCGTTTAGTGGACATGACTCTGAGCATGGTTGACGTGGCCAAGAAAACAGTAATACCTAGATCTCAAAATTTAAATGACTTTTATCATATTTAAATATATTCTAACTCAGCGGCACAGTAATAGTATAAAATGGGGGTGAGCAGAGTATCAGTACTGTCCAGGAATTGTGAGACGAAGATTTAAATGTGAACAAACATAAATTTTACTGCAAAAAGCTGTTTGCTTTTGGAGTGTTCAACTGACTTGAAGAAAAGCTTAGATTTAAAACCTAAAGATGCTTGCTAGTTTCTTAGGGAAAACACAACCATGCAACATAAACTCATGGTCTCCAAACCCCACTCTATCCAATCTAATGACACAATTTGAGGACCTCTCAAGATCTACCTTTTATTTATTTGATAGCCTGCACACAGCCACCTCCCTGGGGCTACACGTAGGTGGTGACTCTTGCTGAGATCTGATTACACAGCCCAATGGAGCATTTGCACTGGACTTCATTTGATAGCCCAAACAAGGTGGTTACAGTATTTGTTTTTGCGAGGCACATGCAGACTCTTCATAATATTTAATGGAGCTTTTAACAAAGGAAACATTTTAAATTTCAAGGGTTTTTTGAGGGGGTTGGGGGGCTGCTACAATCGTTCCTTGTGACTATACACAGTAGGTGGAGCCCGACTAGAAATTTATAAATTACTGTTTTTATATTCGTTGTAACTCTCATCCATCTTTCGAATAGTTTACCAACATAAGAAATCTTTAAGAAAAAGAAAGCTTACACTGCTGAAAAGAGAGCATTTATAACATCAACTACCAACATGGTGCGACTAAGGCGGCTTATTATTCGATAACCTTCCTGGTATCACACTCCAGTCCTTCCCAGAAAAATAAAGGTAGCCGCAGGAAGGTAGATAAGCGCCTTATCCTCTCCATCAAGAGATTAGGACCCCTTTGTACCTTTCACCAACTTTAAAACAAAACGCATACGGATTTTCTTCTGCACCAGCGTCATAGGGTAGAGAGGAGGTAAGCAAAGTACCCTGGAGTCTCGTTGGCATTCAGAGGCAGGATGCTGGCACCCGGGATGCACTCGGCGGCTGCGCCACTCGGGCTTTTCACTCTGTCTAAACCCTTTCCAGCAGGCAGGTATCCACCTCTCGCAAGACCTCCAGAAGACCAGGTCGCTGTCCCCTACTCTACCACGGGCTCAGGAGTAGGCAGCAAGCCTAGCTGAGCGCACCGCAACTGCCCCAGAAGCCAAGTCGCCAACTCCCTCTAGCGCCACCAGGTTCCTGGAACACTTACTTCTTCAAAGTTCTCGGCCCGAAGCCGAGTCCGCTCGCCCGCAAGCCTTCCTCCCACCGCGTTCCTCCTACAGCGCTGGACACCCGCCCCAGCGCAGCCCCAACGCGCAGGCGCCGCCTACGCCTCCATAACTTCCGCGTATGACGTCACTTCCGGCACACTGCTCGGCCTTGGGCTCCGTATTTTAAACTTGCGGGTCCTGGGCTGCGTGACCCAGTTCCTTTATTCTACAGACTCTCGTCCGTGCTTAAACTCACCGTTCCAATCCAAATTAGCGGGGCGTTTGGACAAATTCACGAGATTGTCGAGTCCGATGTCTCTGCCGGATGTCGTGCAGCCAATTTCACTTCTGAGGGTGTTGGTGTTGTGTTACAAGCGCAAGCTACTTTACTTATGTGAGCCTAACCCAACTGTGAAAAACACTAGTACCCACAACCTGAGGCTGTTGTGTTACTTGAGGTAATGCATAGAACGTTCCAACATACTGCAATGAACATTAACAGGTTTTTTTTTCTCCTAATGATGTGATATACTTTCTTGTTCCGCACTGGAACACATACGTGTATGGCAGACTGGAACTACTTTTGTTCAGTGGTTAGCAGATGATACTGAGTACCTTCCCCTTTGGAAGGTCAATTTGATTGAAAACATTTGCTGAATTACCTTGCTTAAAGGGAAGAACCACGACTACAACTGCAGGACCTTAAGCTGTTCCTAAAAAGTGGATATTCTCATCAATAAGGAGGGATGTGTGTGTGTCCACAAACCTCATATTGAAAAGCAGGGAGCTGCCTTCGTTTTTAACTGGTTAATAGGAACAAATTACAGACTTTTGCAGTTCTAGAATGTTAGCAGGCTATGAATGTACTGCCACTAACAGGGCAGGGTTTGATTTACTGTTTTGTAGTTCAAAGAAACATCTCAACTTGTTTAGAAAGATGACAAAGCAAGCTAGTAGTAGTGTTGAAATGTGGGTGATAGGTCAGTGTTCCAAATAACCCAGAATAACCTCCCCCCACCCATAGACCTGCAGAATAATATAGCTAGACTAGATGAAGTGTTTCCAGTGCTATATTTTATTAGAACAATGACTTTTGTTGTTTTTCTGAGATAAGGTCTCCCTGTATAGCTCAGACTGCTCTCCTCCTAGTGTTAACAGATCTTACAGGCATACGCAACCATGCCTGGTTTAGACACAATGATATTTGTGATGCATTTTTTGACTATAGGGATTCAGTAATTTGCTACAAGATGCAAAGTTAGCCAGTGTGATCTTAGAATTTGTGTCTCCTTAATTCCATTTATTAATCATTTATTCATACAAGATGCACAGGGACACTAGAGAAAAAAGCATACAGTGAACACTTGCTTAAGGAAGTTTCCTACCTCGGGAAGGAGGCAGCCCTTGATGGAAAGATAGTTCAATGTTAGCATAATTATAGGGACATCTAGTTCCATCATTCGACCAATGACACTTCCCTCTGCTCCCCCAAAAAGCATAGCTTAAGTTTTAGAAATTCAATCTGATAATGTTTTCATCAAAATTTAAATCATTAAAAACCAGACTTTCAAAAATGTCAAGCAATCAAGATTCACATCGATCTCATAGGCAGCTACAAGGGACTCAGGGACTGTGAACCGTGTGTTGAAAGGAGGTTCCTCTCAGGATCTTTATTTGTCTCCTGAACTTCGTCTTAGCCACTCTTTTCTCTATTTACCTTAGCTTCTAGGAACAACAGGGCTGACTGATTGGCAAGAATCCTCATGAGCAGGTGACCTCTCAGGACAGATCACCCTCCATGTCTACAATGAGCACAATTATCTATGGTGACAAGGTTGTACCCCAGAGTGGGAACACTCATGGGAACCAGATTGTCCCACTTAGGTGATGACAGTGACAACTTTCTACAACCTTACTGTGGAACCAGAGCTGAGATAACCAAACACTGGCACAACCAAGATCAACTGTTCTGTCAGCTAGTCACAAACCTATTTCTGCCTTCATATCTCTTGCATAAAACTGTAGTGTTCCTGTTAGTCCCTGGAAGACAGGCTTGCAGTCACCGAACCCATTTATCAGGTCTTCCCAGCATGCCGCACTGATTAAACCTACTTTCTGTGACCCTTCACTCCACTCATTGCTTTGGATGGCATATTAGAATAGGTGGCCATAGTTCTAATGTTGGGACTCTGAGCCAGGTCTTTTTTGCCTAAAGCCCAGGGAACAGTGTCTCTTATCATTGTCTATTTTAATGAGGACATTTTATCTTGAAGATGTTATGGTTCCTAACGTCTCTTTCTGTCTGATTGTCATGCTTGAGCAAGGGAGAAAGCAACAGTTTATTTTCCTTTTTAAAAATAAAATAAAAATTTAAAACAAAACCCAGATAATTCTCTTTTCCTATGCACAGAACCAAATCTCACCACCTGTCTTCTATGATAGTTGATTTTCTTTGTAAACTTGATTAAGTCACAGAAGCTATTTATTTGATGAAACATTTTAGGTGTTTCTGCAAAATAATTTCTTAAATGGAAATGACATTTGCATCTGTTGGTTTTTTTAAATGTATTTTTACGTGTGGGTGTTTTCCCTGCATGTATGCCCATGAACCATGTGAAAGCCTGATACCTAAAGAGTTCAAGAGAAGGACTCAGAGCCTCTGAGATTGGAATTACAGACAGTTGACTGCTTCCGTGTAGGTGTTGGGCATCGAACCCTGGTCCTCTGGAAGAGCAGCCAGTACTCTTAACTGATGAACCATCTCTCTATCCCCAGTTAGTTCGTTTTGAATAAAACATACAAAACTCCTTGTCCAAGTGGTTGAAGGTCTTAAGAAGGAAAAGGTTGTGGTGGGTGTCCTGAGGAAATCACAGTTCTGCCTCCAGGTATCTATCTGCCTTTGGACTTGAGCTACAGCACCAATCCTCATAGGACTCCAAGCTGCTGGTCTACACTGGAGATCTCAGTTTGTTAGGCTACACAGCTGTGTGATCCGGTTCCTCAGAATGCATCCATGTTAGCAGCCATGTAACTTTAAATAAATCACCTCACTTCTTAAAAAAAACCTTTCATGAATAAACACCATGATACTCTGTGTCATATGAAAATGAGTACAATTGACCACTGTGGCCACTGTCAGGAGGTAAAGAGTCAGTCTGTCTCTTTTTCTCTGCTCCTGCTCCTCACACCCATCTCTCCTTTGACCTCGTAACCTATTACCTACATTTGAGTGCCCCAAGACTTTGGAAGCTGATAGATCTTAAACATTTGCTGAATGAGTAAAAAAGTAAATAAATTCCTGGAATATTTCTGGGCTTTTCTCTCCACCTCTTGTGTCCTGCCCTTTTACCTATTAAAATTTCTTTTTAAAGTACGGTGGTGAGTTTAGAATGGAAAGATGAAACAATAGAGAGGAATCTAGAGAGAATGGAGAGGAAGCCATTACATCATACTTGTTTGTTTGTTTTGAGGCCTCATCTATATAGCCCAGGGTGGTCTCAAACTCATGGCAATCCTCCTGCCTCTGCCTCCTGAGTACTGGGATTGAAGGCTTGAACCACCATAGTACCATAACACCATGTTCAGCAGAGCCAATGCCAAAACACCACGGTTTTGTGAGTGGACTTAGTGTAAAACACAAGATGATAACAATGAACAAAATGGTCACATACTGATGTTGTTGTTTTGTGATATTCTTACTTTTGGTGCATGCTTTAAAACTTACATAATGCAAAGTTAAAATGAGAATGGCCATTAGTGACTCTTGAATATTTTCCTTCCTTTCAATTAGACTGAATTTAAACTATCCCAAGTAATCTTTGCTTGCCAGAAAACAAATTGAGCTTTTCAGTGGATAAGGATCTGGAGATGGGGAGAGATAGCCACCCCTGTTCTTTGCATAGGGAGAAACCTGCATGGTCCAGCAGGCAAAAATTCAGTATTTGTGACAGTGTTCAACATTTACCCTGTGGACACTGAAGTGGTTTCAGTGCTTACAATGATTTCTTTGAAGCATTAACAAACCTCAGGTACTGTGTGAACTGAGGATGCAAGATGATGCAGTTGCTACAGTGAAAGCCATGTTCTTAAGCCACGAGGCACCATACAGATGGTGTGGGGTGCTTGCCCAAGACAATGATATCCTGTGAAGTAGTACTGTATGTGTGGTGAGAATTTTGTGTTGTTTTGTTTTTTAATACCAGGTCTGGTATGTGAATATGTTTTGTTTTGATCCCAGGTATGGGACATGGGGCTGCTTCCATAGCAGCTGACTGTGATTTGTCTCATGCTCTGGCAGGGGTGTGACTCTGCCAGCTAAAAATAGTTTACATTTGGAATTCTGGGGACTCTTGAGAGAGTATAAAAGTGCCAGAGAGCCAGAGGCTGTGGAGGCTGCTGCCCCACTGCTGCTGGTGCTGGGTCCTGTTGCTTTGTGGAGGCTGCTGCTCCCCTGCTGCTGTGAGCAAAGAGATGAGAAGAAGAGATTGGATATCCTGATGACAAAGCTTGGACTTGCCCCCAAGGAATTTGATGCCCTTTATCAGCAGGAAGTATTCTAAAGAGATCTACGCCCCCTTTCCCTCTAACTTTCTCCCTCACTCACCTAGTATTACTGGGTTGGAAGGGATTGGGGTGAAGAAGGATGGTAGGTAATCCACGAAAGTAGCCAACAGTACGGCTACATTTGTAAGACAAATTAAGTAAAAGAACAGAAGGATGAGGAAGGTCACACCCATGATCAAAAGACTGTCTACACACAGCAACATGGTAGAACATATTTAATTGGCATCCATGAACTCAGCAAATTTGGAACCCATACATGTAGACAATTTTATACCATCAGGAAAAATCAATATGCTGCCACCTAGCTGTATCCCTATTTCTCCAAGTGTGTGACACTTACAGAGGGACTCATTGATAGGAGTGTGGGTGGCTCTGTTGTTGAGGAGCAGGCAGTGTCAGCATTAGCTGAACCTGATAGGAACTGCCCTTTGAACTTTGTCCAATAAATGCCTCAGCTGCCTTTTGCTGGCTCTGCTCCCACTGAGGTGCCAACTCTAAACAACCAAGCAGTTTAATGGATTTACATAGAAGCTTGCACCAAAAGCCCACTGTGGAAGACACCACAGAAAGTTCTGTGCTCGACTAAAATAAAAGTGCAGACCTAACAGCCAGTGACCGACTCCCTACAAGATGGAGATTTTAAAGTGTCTGGAGATGGCTTCGAAGAGGACTTATTATCACCCCTTGCTCCAAGGGGGTGGGGTGTAACAAGGCCACTCAGTGCTATTCAACCTTGAACTCTACCTGCTCAGGTTCCTAGGATGCTGTGACAAAGGGATTTCTCCTACACACCAGTATCTGAAGGGAGACAAAGCTGAAGTAATGCTTCTTATAGGAAGTGAGGCCTGATCTGGCTGTGAATACTTCCACTAACAGAACACAGGAGAATCTGGGGGACTAGGAATGGTTTTAGAGGCAGTAGACAGGGATTCCTGTCACTTGTAAGTAGCTGCTTGTCCCCTCATAGGCTGTTGTCATCGCTGCCATCTGAAGGCATACTTTGAGTGGCTGACTGCCCTTGATATGTGGGCTATGATTATTGGAATGACTCTGACCAATGCTCCGTACTGGGGCTTCCGGGGACTCTGCATTTTTCTACTAGTCAGACACTTTCTTTTTCTTCTTTCTTTCTTTCTCTCTTTCTTTCTTTCTTTCTTTCCTTTTTTTTTTTTTTTTTGAGGGGAGGAGGTGGGTGGATTTCGAGACAAGGTTTCTCTGTGTAGTTCTGGCTGTCCTGGAACTCACTCTGTAGGCCAGGATGGCCTCGAACTCAGAAATCTACCTGCCTCTGCCTCCCAAGTGTTGGGATTAAAGGCGTGCGCTACCACTGCCCGGCTCAGACCCTTTCTTAATTTCAAGAAGTAACATACCTGGAAATAATATTTAGACATTGTTAAAACGTGTGAAACATCAGCGAAGATTTACAAGTACGGTTTTACTTGTCAACCTGCACACTGGTTACTTGGTGGACTTTGGCAATCATGAGAAGCATACGCAGCTGGAAGGACCATGTCCCAGGCTGAGCTTTTAGAGGGAAGAGACAAGGCATGGTTTATTGTCAGTTTCCAACCTACTTCTAGCCCATAATATGTGCGCAGTTCGTGGATGAACTGTGAAAAATCCCAGTCCGGGGAAGGCCGGGCTTCGTGTTCTGGTTAATGGCTGGTTTGTGAACATGTGGTGTGACCAAGCAGCTCGGCTTGCCTTTGAACATTCTTTTTGCTAGCACAGGAGGATCACCCTCCTTGGAGCGCAGCCCGGGAGGAAGCAAGAGTTGCAAGAGGCAGGAGGAGGTAGCAGCGGCTCCCATTGGCCCAGCGCGCGCCCCTCCTCTCAGGGCGGCCCAGAAAAGGTGCCCGGGGCTGCCCCAGACATCGGAGGCGCAGGATTCCTTGAGAAAATGGCTGAATATCTGAGGCTGCCCCACTCCCTGGCGATGATTCGCCTCTGCAATCCGCCAGTCAATTCCATCAGGTAACGCGGTGTTAGTGGGACAGCGGGTGTGGCAGGTCTGGGTGGGCTTGTCTCAGCGGGAAGGATGGGCCAATGAGCAGCTGACTCCAGCCTTCCGTCCGTCCGCTGTTTGACCTCACCGCGCGCTCACGTCTGGTTCTGGCGAGTCAGGAACCTAAAGAGGTGAGGCTGGTGTAGCAAGTGTCTGTTTGAACCCCCTTCCTTCAACCCTCCTGCCGGCTTGCAACCCCATGAAGTCAAAAGCTATACTTAGCTGACCCGTAGAAGAGCAGAGTTTGGTTCCCGAGCGTGTCAACTCTCCCTGTTAGAGGAGGCCTACTGAACAGTATTTTCTGAAAAGCTGAAGTTTCGTTTACTTCACCTGCAATGCCCTCCTGTGCAATGCACTTAGCACATTACTATTAAAAATCAGATCTGTTGTCTTTTTGAAAAATGATGTTCATTTACCCTGTTCGCTCCCTATCACCGGCAAATCGAGTATAATTCTATATTAACCTCCGGAGGAGTCACCCATACATTGCAGAAGTGATGGACAGGATTGTGATAGATACTGTATAATTTTACTGGTGAGACCTTGCTAAAACCCTTTTCCTAGGTGAGACCTTACAGCTTAAAAGACAAACCTAGGTGCTGTTCCAGCCCTGTTCACTCTACAGGGGACCAATGCAATGGGTTTAGGCTTACTTTCAGAACAGGGTGGTGCAGGGGTAGGGGGCACCAGCATGAGTGACTTTAGAGCTGCCACATTGGAAGGCCCTCCACAGCAAAGATCGTGACTCCCCATGGCTGTTAAGAGCCCCCTCCTCCAATCCTTCCCCACCTCTATCCTCCAGTCCTTCCCAGAGGCCCGAGGGTACAATTAGGACAAAGAGGGGTGGCTGGATAGTCAGACCGTGTTCTGGTCCCATCCTTCCATGAAAGTCATCCATCAACAAGCCCAGCATTGATCTTTGGCAAACAGGCTGAGTCAAACTTGCAGCAGTTTGGCTGGGAGAATAGTCCTATACAACGGATGAGAGCAACTAACCATTCACCTGAGAGAGGGCATCTGTGACAGGCCAAATAAACAATTCCACCCAAGCCTAGCTCAGTAGATTAGTGACTTTATTGAGATTAGTTACCAGAATATAATTGCTTCCAAAACAACGGAACCCCTGGAAAGCCCAACAAGATGACTCATGGGGAGCGCCCTCCTCACAATTGCTTCTGCTCCTGTATCCTTGGGGAGGGGTCTTATGAATCTTGCAAGTTTCTGAGCTTCTTGAGCATTGTAAACATCAGTGTTTAGCTTCCAGAGCCCTGTCAGTCTCTTTAGGTCCCCCAGTCTTAGCCCTTCGCTTCCTTCAGGAGGGAATGCTTCAATCCCAAGGCAATAGCTGCACAACAGCAGAATAAATAAGTGTCGCACACATGCACGCTCACATGCACACACGCATGCATCCACGCACCTCTTTTTTTTTTCTTGTATAAAAACTATTAACAAGCATTTCCATTTCCTGGGATATTATAAACAGTCTAGAAATTAATATATTTTATATGTAGAATGAGGCTTTTGCATTAGAGACTTGAACATTATGAGGAATTTGGAATTCTGGGAGGGATGGAAAGTCTTAGAACCAGTCTCCCACACATACATGTGATGAGGAGCAAATGCATGTGAGTTTTGGACTTCTAAGTATTATGTAATGCTTTTAAATCTATTTCACGATCAGATTGGGTTTCCAAGTAGCCAGTGGAAAGGGAGAGGTTCTCTTTGCTTTTCTCCAGGTTAAAGGGAGAAGAGACTGGGGGATGGCAACCACCGTACACAAGGGCAAGCGCCAGCCGGCTGTATCCCCTGAGGTTTGGACTCTTAGTTGCTAGTCTTAGCCAAATGCTCTTTCTATAAGTTGGTTCTTTGAGGATCTTTCTCCCTGTGGGTAAAGATCAGGGAGTTTTGTCCCTTGACAGCTAATTCACTAAAAGTACAGATAACCCACTTAAGAAAATGCTTTTCTCTCCTCCCTCCCTCCCTCCCTCCCTTCTTCCCTCCCTCCCTCCCTCCCTCGCTCCTCAGCCTTTTTCTATTTTTGATTGTTTGTTTGAAATTACATCTTCCTAGCTAGGTGAGATAAGCTAATTGAAATGATTTGGGGTTTTTCCAAAGAAATAGTTCAGGCCCATTCAATGCTAGATTAGCCACACTTGCCTGTCTTCACATGTGTGTTAGCCCACATGTGTGTTAGCCCGTGTCTAAGTGTGCAGTGTAGAAGAGCTCTGGCCTCTGAAAACAATGACCACGGCTTTTTTTCTTCTGTAATTCACATAGTAAGAAACCTTATGTTTTATGTTAGAACTGAAGACACACTCTCATAACTGAAAACTTTTTTTTTTAACCAAACTTACCCCTAGAGGTTTCTTTGGCATATTTTCTTACGTTTCTGTTTTTGAAAAAAAAAAATACTGATTGTTTTTAGATGAGGCTTAATTTGATAAAGCTAAGGTTTAAAAAATAAACAATGGTTGAAAATGAAAATCCAGTAGTGGTCAAAGAAGCTGAAGGACACATGGGCACTCAGGAAATGTCTCCTCTCTCTGTGGCCCCCACACAGTGGGCACTCGTCTCCTTGCTGTGTCCTCTCTTCCGGGCAGTGTGGAGATGATGACACACTTGTCCTGGCTGCTGGGGTCTTTCCTCCCCTCCTATGGTTCCTCCTGAATCACCTGAATCTTTAAAGCTGGAGCATTCCTCAGGCAACACAGGAGACGCTTGACCCTGTGGCTCAGAATTACCTTTCCCCTAGTTACCTTTCTCCCCTTAACCTTAGAGAAAACCAAACACAGCTATTTTCCTTTTACAGATTTTCCGATTTATGAACTTTCCTCCAAATTACTACAAACCTAAAGAAGAGAGGCTAGGTAAAATGGGAAGAACCAATACCCCACCCTAATGGTGTCCACAGAAGTTGTTTTGCCTCAGTTGGGGTCATACGTAATCCAGGAGGACAAATAGCCATCCCTCTGGCTTTCATGGCTGCCATTCAGCCAACCCTGGGTGAGGAACTGGTCACATCCACCATGGAAGGTTCCCTAAGGAACACATAGATTATTTTTCCCTTGCAAATAGTTTTTGAGTAGTGAAGTCTAACACATATTTACATAGTGTTTCCAGGTTATGGGCTATTTTAAGTTGTCTCAAGATGATGTGTGTACATTGGAGTACTATCTCATTTCCTATTAGGGACTTCACTATATGAGGATTTAGGTGCCTTGGGGAAGCCTATTTCCCACAGATGCAGAGGGAAATGCATATGCTCTGTGGATTTGTAAGTATTATGTACAGTTCTCAAGCTGTGTCACGATACAGTTGCTAATTAACCAGTCAAAAGCAAGGGTGTTTATTTCAAGGGTGAAAAGTACCCTAATCAGGAGAAAGAAAACACTTATAAAGGTGCTTACTGGGGTAATCTGGAGTTTTACCGGAGAAACAGTTTGAGTTCCTCATTGAGTTTAGCTAGATACGTTTGCTTGAGTTTGGATGGGTGTTGGCCAAGTGTAGGTTTAGCACATAGTTGGTGACCAGGCCTGGTCCTGGAAACAGTGGATTACAGAGGGGTGTGTGTGTGTGTGTGTTCCCTAGAGCAGCCATCCTTTCTCTTTATTTCTAGTTTTTGAGCTTCTAGTTTTCAATGTTACCAAAACCATCCATGAAAAGGGATGTGTGGCTGGGATGGAAAAAGCCAGTCTCTCCTCATGCCACCGAGTGAGGTGATTTTAGTTGAGGCCAATCTTTCATTATTGTCTGAAGGTTTGTTGGTGTTGTTTGCTTTGGTTTTTTGAAACAAGATTTCACCTTGTAATGCAGGCTGGCCTTGAACTTGTGACAATCCTCTTACCTCAAGCATCCAAGTGCTGGGATTACAGATGTTAGCCACCACTGGCTGCCATTCTTTACTCAGAAGGAAAATACAGTGATGTTCCAAATCCCTGGGTCTCCTATCTGTCATTCAGCCAAAACAGATTTGTTTAAAAAAATGTAACTACACACAGGGTGCTTGAGGCCTGATAGACACAGAGGCTTTCCATCTCTTTCTGTACAATCACTTTTCCTAGGAAACCTTCTGAGAAATCTGAGTAGTCCAGGGCCATAGGCTTCACGCGCTGATCCTCGCCTCTGTCACAGGCCTCCACAGGTGGGGATTTTCATAGTCTAGAGTGGTCGTAGAAGGGTGCCCACAGCCGTCGCATGTGTCTTGTAATGTGGCTCGGTTCAAGATCTGTTTTCCTGATCAGATTTCATTTCTAATTAAGCAATCAAAAGCAATAGGTTAAAAGATATAAAGTATCTAGGGAAAAGGTAGTTGTCATGCAAAGGGAAAGCGGCTCCTTTGTTCCTGAAGGACTTCCTTGTTTTGTTTTAAGGTGGTTCTCACCAATTTACCAAGGGGCAGTTTGTTCACCAAGTGAATATGTTCTCAGTTTTTCCTCTATTTTAATGTTTTGTTTTTATTTTAATTTTGTAATGGGAAGTTATCTTTCTAGCTTATTGAGTCTTTTCTCTTTTTCTTCTTTTCTCTTTTTTTTCCTTTTCCTTTTCTTTTCTTAAAGACAAGGCCACAGTATGTAGCCCTGGCCAGCCTTGAGCCCACAGAGACCCACTAGTTTTGCATCCCAAGTGCTGAGATTAAAGGTGAGAGCCACCATGACTGCCCACTGAGCTACTGTTTGAATAATTCTTCTTCTCTCTCCCCAAAACTATTATAAATCCTTAACCAAATTTGTCTTAATTTGTCAAATTCGTCAATTTGTCTTATCCAATTTTTTTTCGGTCACAGTCTAGGGTCTCTGAAGAAGGTATTCCTACAGCTTTCCCTGAGCACCACCCTTCCCATTTCTAGAACAGCCGCCCTGTGTAAGAGACTGCATTTTACCTGAGCTACAGACACACATACACAAAAGCACAGCTGAAAATAATGCTTCTTGAACTCAAAACCTAACCTCATCTGTTTGGAGTCTTTTATTTTCTTATTTGTTAATTTCTTTTTGAAAATTACACAAATTTGATTTAATAAACTCTAGATTGTTCCTGCTTGTTTTGTTTTAGTTTGTTTTTGTTTTAATAATTCCAAAGGTGGGAAGGGCTCATGTAGTAAAGCAGACCATGGGTCACACATGTTTTCCTAGCATCCATTCTCCTGCCTGAGAGAGACACTTAGGTATCCCTCATCCGGCCCAGTCAGCCTGTTATTTGTAGTCATGTTTCTTCTTTTCTGTTTATGAGTTTTCAAAATGACCAAAAATGTGTATAAAAGAGGAGAGGATGGTTGCCATGTGAATTCCTAGCCTTCTCCTCAGTGGCTTCCAGGAGAGGAAAATCCAGATGAAGACAGTTTGGCTGTGGGGTCCATAACTACCATTTACCCACAGAGAGAAGATAGTGTTCTGTCCACAACAGCTGAGTTCCCAATGAGGATGTGGCCTTTTGCTTTTGTCATTATTCCCTAAACAGTGCGCTTCGAGCTGTGTGGTGTGCATATTTGATGGTTTATCATAAGTAGTTTGGGAATGAAGATTTGTATGGCGAGTGTGAGAGTGCTGCAGTATTTTATCTGCCAGACTTAATGTGTGAGGGGTTTTGTTAGGCTGGGGGCATGGTTTCCCGGAAGCCATTCTACCCAGATACTGAAGGACAACTCCTCAGCCTTTTGGACTTCTCGGTATTTTGTAATGGCTCAGATTCTGTTTATTCCATTTCCTATTAATAAGTCAGGAGTGGGAGGTTTTGTTTAATTGTGTGTAGGTAAAAAGTAACTGGGTGAAAGGTAATTATCACTCATAAGGGCAGGTATCTACTGTAGTCTGAGGATCTTTGACTTGTTAACCATAGCACCTCTTCGGTAACTGTTTGGTTTTTCCACACCAGAAGGAAGATTCTGCCCAGAATACATAGGATTCCAAGCAAAACTTGTTGGAACTTGCTGCTGTCTTCCTTGCAGCTGACAGCCCATAATTTTCTAGGTTCCGTCCTTCATCATCCTAATCCACTTGGCAAATTCTCTCTTTCTCTTGTGACTAACTCTCCTGAATGGGATCACTGTGTCTTCCCTACTTCTTGAATGGAGACAGACCTGGAGGATGTCCCCTTGGCTCGAGTTCCTGTTCCTCTGGGACAGTTATCCTCCTATGGGCTGGCTGTATTTTCTGTACCCCCTCATATATTGAACCTGGGTAAAGCATCTACTGGGGGCCTTGCTCAACCTTTCTTTGCCCTTGCCTTTCCCTCCTAAATTAACTAGAGTGGAATTTGGCTTCCACAGACAGAAACCTTTCAAAGACAGTGAATTAAAGAAGGACTAGTAACTTCTCTCACTGCAGTCCAGAGTAGATGCTGCTCCACAACCCCAGTGTGTCTGCCTTGCCGTTCTCCGTACATATCTTCTACCTCTTGGTACAAGAAGAATATTATCGTCCAGCCATGTATTCTTGCCAGGAGTATGAAGGAAAGAAAAGTAGGAAATCATGTCCACTGTTTTCCAGAAATCTTCCTTAATGTTGCATGTATCAGAGAACTTAGTACCTAGGGCCGACTGTACTGCAAAGCATGATGGGAAATGTAGTCTTTGTTTTGGGCCACCATGAATCCAGCTAAGAAGCAGGCATTAGAAGAGGGAGAGGGAGAATGGATGTTTGAAATAACTAGCAGCCCTGCCATGTGTCATAGACAGGCTCACCTTTATCTTTTCTGTTTTACAAGCATGAGAAATTGAAGGAAAATTCGTCCCTTCCAAACTTCTGTGCTGCCTGCCTTCTTTGTACATTTACCGCCACACTCAGACCGTAGCTTTGCATGGTGGTTGGCAATAGCTGTCAGGTAACTCTATACTTACGGTATCATGTATAATACTTTTAGAACTGGTTACTAACTTTTCATGATCAAAATTAGAGCACAAGGGAGGAAAATAATATTGCTTTTTAAAGTGGATTCATTGTATCAGCCTGGCTCCTAATTGATAGTAGACATTTTATTTCTTGAACAAATAGTGAAAATTCTGTGGTAAGAATCTGTATTTTTTTTTTTATCCACCATAACTGTTCAGTGGTTCGTTAATTAAGAAATAATATGGTAGAAATTTAATTTTAACTAATTTGCTTTATGGAATTTTATTTTCTTTTAGTCCAACTGTAATCACGGAAGTAAGGAATGGACTCCAGAAAGCTGGATTGGACCACACGGTTAGAGGCATTGTGATCTGTGGAGCAAATCACAACTTCTGTGCAGGTGACTGAGCATCTAGATCTCTCATTATCTCTAGAACTATACCCAGACTTCACCCAGCAGTACATCGGCTGTCCCTGGGCAGTAGTCCTGTCCTCAGCACTTAGAAGGCTAAGTGAGGAGAGTCATGAGTTTGAGGCTAGCCTGGGCTATATAATGAGTTCTAGGCAAGTTCAGGTTACACAGTGAGATGGAAGGGAAGAAGGGCCACAAAATAACATCCGACATGACACAGTCATTGTAATCACACACTCTCAGCCGTTACAGCCACCGGTACTGGGCCTGCACAAGACTGATCCTATCCTTAGACAGTTATGGGGGGAGGGGCACTTGGGCCCTACCTCTCCCTGCTGAACTATTGGCGGCTGGTAGATGCTGGGAGAGGGGTACTCATGTCTTCCATTGTATACTCGCAGCTAGCCACCAGCTTCCAATGGATAATTCCAAGCCTGTGGTAATGCAGATGGCTCTGGCTAAACTAATGGAAGCAAAACACAAAGGCATGAATGTGAGAAAGGGATTTTGTGGAGAATAGGTGTTGGCAGGGGTGGGCGAGATGAAAGAGAGGCTGAGGGTGTATGAAATTGTCAAACAACAATTTTTTTCGTTTTTTTAAAGTTGAAAAACAAAACAAACAGGTAACATCGAAGATGTGAGAAATATGAATTAGGAAAAAATATATTTACTGAAAGTGACTCAAAGAGAAGCGAACCCCAAGCAGTTGTGTAAGCATTAAAGAAAAGGACTCAGAGCTGCGTGTGCTGGCACAGGCCTGTGAGCTCAGGACATGGAGGATCCCTGAACTGTCCAATGAATTCCCCACAGCCTGAGCTACATACCAACTCTAATAAGTCAGACATAAATAAAATAAAATAAAATAAAATAAAATAAAATAAAATAAAATAAAATAATCAATTGGTAATCAGAAAACCCACAAAATAAATTCTAGACCCAGGTGGCGTCATAGTCAAACTCTCCTACAAATTAAAAAATACTTCTCCAACTTTACCAGAAGATTGTAGGAAGGAGAGAGATGAGGCCTGGAATCTTCTCTAATCAGTGTCCTGAGGCTACTGTAACAAGTTTTCATAAGCTATTATATACTATATTTAATTTAATTGCTATGTCTCAACCAACCAGTTACTAACTCAGAACTTTAAATTTCTTACTGGTAATTCAGACAATCATACTATGTAAGCCAGTTGATAGGAACCCTAAAGGACATGGGGTGTGGGGCCGTGCGGCTCATAGCCTGGTGTAGTCACATGATGGGGATGAAGAGGGGAAAGGGGTGAAGCAGGTAAAAGTTGAACACAAAATTACTTTTTAGTTCAACCGTTTTGCAGTCCTGGAGACTAAACCAGGGCCTTTTGCATGCCATGCTGACGCTCTGAGCCGCTACACTGACAGCCCTGAAATAGTTCATCTTTAAATTTATACCAAGCTTACTGCTGTCAAGGAATACATGATGCCCTATGGAGACACTATAGAATTACCTATTCTGTCACATAAAGACACACACAAAGGCTTTACAGTGTGTTCTCCTTGTTAGAAATGCATACTCAACTTCAGGTTAGTCAAGATAGGTATTGAGACAAAAAAAAGTAACTTGCACGTGCAGAGCGTAAGTCTGTTTGCATGTGCATGGGAGGACTAAGCTCTCACCAAAGTCTTATCTCTGTGTGGTGGTCTCTAGGTGGTCCTTCGTGGTGGCTGTTGTACAAATTTGTCATTTTTATAATTCCCCCATCATTTTTATAATCCAGAAAGACAAGCCATGTTAATCTTCTTACTCATAAGAAATCTATCAGGGGCTGAAGAAATGGCTCAGTGGTTAAGAGCACTGGCTGCTCTTGCAGAGGACCCAGCAAGGTTGGATTCCCGCTTACACTGAGGTGACCTGGCCACTCACCTCCATCTGTAACTCCAGTTCTAGGAGATCTAGCGCCCTCTTCTGGCCTCCACAGGCTCTGCAGGAATGTGCTCAGACATAGCACGCAGACAAAATCCCCATACCTATAAAACAAAAATAAATAAATCATTTTTAAAATGCTTTTAGAAAATCTATTAATACTAAGCTGGTTACCAACATAACTTGTAGGTAGTTTGCCTTTTACTCTGGTGTCTTACAATGTAATGGTTTGTGTTCTTAGCGAAGAAAGGATGACATTCTCCTAAAATAGGTTAGTGAACAGCAAGAGGCACTGATTCTCAAAATGATAGACTTAGTAATGGACCTAGTTCTTTTTCTGAGCTTTTAAATTTCCCCAAACTTAGGGCTTCTCTCTACAAAATGGGAACACAGAATATGGACGGTTACGTGGTTCACTGGAAAGGTTGGATTTTTCTCTCATTTCCTTCTACTTAGGGCCCAAGAACAAAGCACCTCTCAGCCCCAAGGCATCTGAGTTCTAAGACTGGCTGGGTTTTCTTGTGTTAGTGACCAAGGCTCAGTCTTTCTGAACCACTTCCCTTTGTCTCTGTGTCTTTAGGTGCTGATATCCATGGCTTTCAATCTTCCCAGGGCCTTTCATTGGGAAGCTTGGTAGATGAAATACAGAGATACCAGAAGCCGGTGGTGGCCGCCATCCAAGGTGTGGCTCTTGGAGGAGGACTAGAGCTGGCCTTGGGCTGTCACTATCGGATTGCCGACGCAAAGGTAAGAGGCTGCCAGGGGTGCAGTTAGGGTGGGCCTTGTCTTCAGTGCCAGCTCTAAGTGTGGCCTATGCCTGGGGCTGATGGCTGCTGACAGTTGATTTACTGCTGACAGTCCTGTGCATCTTGAGAGCGGGTGCTCGGTTGGTCCCTGCCCCTTCACAGTGTTCCCTGGGCCTTAGGTTCCAGAGTTGTCTGGTAGATCTTCCACTGGGACTGGACTCCACAACTCTGCATTTTGATCGGTTGTGATTTTCTAGGATGGTCTTCAGTTGTTACAAAGGGATGCTTCCTCGATGAGGGGTGAGGACTACACTCATCTGTGGGGATTAGGGCAAATATTTACTATGTAGTTAGTGATTATGCTTTCAGTAAAGTAGTGGTTGTAGGTTCCCCTCCAAGATCCCTTGTGTTAGTGACAAGGCTCATAGTCTCACTAGCCATGTAGCTGGCTAGATTTCCATTTCCAGGGATGATTTCCCTTCGGTTGAGCGGGTCTTACGTCCAATTTGAGAGCTGCTGTTTACCATGAAGGTATGGATGCTGCTACAGCACTCATGATGCTTGTTTTGGTTCATGAGCAACATAGCTGGCTTAGATGGTTGGTTGCTTCCCTCCTTTGGAAGCCTGTGTACAAGCTTTCAGATCAATTCCAGCTCCACAGCCTCTGGGACCCTGTTTCTGAAGTGCATAATGTCCCAGCAACAGGGACTTCTCATCCATCTCTGGGAGACAGCCAAAGGCAAACAAGATACTACAGTATTTTGGGAGCCTCTGGAGCCATCATGACTAACAGCTCAAACAGGGACTTCTCATGCCTGGTGTCAGGTTTTTTTGTTAAGTAAACTATGACTCTTGTGGGTAGCATTGTCAGCCCTGATGGGAAAATGCCATTTAAAACATATACGTATACGTAGATACAGATTCAGATGTGTTATATGTAATCTTAGGTAGATAGATAATAATTTGGTACTTTATGACTCTTTCAAACATCTTGACAGTATATCCTCTTCTCTCTTCTGTTTTTTTTTTAATCACCTTTCCCTTTCCTAACTAAAAATCCCCCCACTTTTACTGTTTCCCCCTGAGAATTACTTGTACCATGATGGTCCCTTCTCTGTTGAAAACTATGAAACACTTCATGAATGTGCGTGCCATCTTTGGCAGCTCCCATGCCAATCATCTCTGTATTGTTCCAGTTCGAGTGTCTGTGCTGCCCAGCCGGGCACCTGCCTTTCTATTACAGTCATTTGGCAGGCATCACATGGGTTTCATCGTGGCTTACATTCACATCCCCCAATGCTAATGATTCTGAGCATCATCTCCCACTTGTGTGCCCTCTTTGGGGTGTTGTTTATTCAGATAATCAGCCCATTATTAGTCGGTTGTCCTTTTATTGTTAAGTTGTGAATATTCTTTGTCGTGTGGAGATGGGAGACACTCTGTATCATGCCTTCCACTCCTCTGGATTTTGTCTTCACATTCTGATGCTTGCAGGAACCCTGAGAGCTGCAGAGGCTACTTTGTTATCTGTGGGTGTCATTATGGAGTCAAAGGGGAAAGTGTGCCCAAGCAAGGGTGTGTGAAAAGACACCAGTTAAAGGGGACAGCAGACACTGCCTCTCGACACTGTTGCAGATTTCAGTGAAACTGTTTCTTATGGGTAGGATGCCATGAACACACTTGCTTAACATCTCATTGTACTGTCTCCTTATGGTGGTCTTTCTGCCTTTATGTTTTGTAGGCTCGTGTTGGCCTTCCAGAAGTCACGCTGGGGCTTCTTCCTGGTGCAAGAGGAACCCAGCTTCTCCCCAGGGTCGTTGGAGTTCCTGTTGCCCTTGACTTAATTACCTCAGGTCAGTGGAAACCCCGGCTGTGGTTTGGATCAACATGTAGAACTAGGCCAGCATCTAGAAAATCTTGTCTTGGTCACTTCCTGCCCATGTGGGCTCTAAGGAGGCTACTTTAGCTTCTCCGGCTCCAAATTTTATCATCTGGAAAACAGAAACAATAATTTTCCTAAGCACTTTCCAAATATTTCCATGAGGAACCCATGTGAGATGAACCAAGGGCTCATCGACTTGGGGTCATATCACAGTTTATCTTTTTGTCTATAGACTACATGTTCATATAGGAAACATAATAGTCAGACCTGGTTTAGAAGGTTTACTGTCTGGGGCCATGGGTATAGCTTATGGTAGAGTGCTTGTCCAGTATGTGTGAAACCTGGGTTTGTCCCTTGGCATAAACCAGGTATTTATTCCAAGCAAGTGTGATTAATCGTGAGCTTGTGGGCCATCTTCCCTTTCATCGTGGGCACTGTAGCAGTGCCTACCAAAGGATGATGTAGAGTATGTACTGTACTTTATGTACTGTACTTAGACCCTTCTTCGAGTTCCCTATTTGTTAGCTCCAGCTTGCTACTGCTGTTTTCTAAGTAAGATTAAGATGAGGCTCCCACTTGCAGGTGACATGATAGTGAGTGAGCAGTTAACACAGCAAAGGTTTGAATTCTGTTATTTTAGCAAAAGGTAGTGTTAACGTGTAAGGAGTTTCTCATCATTTTAAGTTTATCTCATTCAGAAACCTTTCTAAGGTTCCCAGTCTTAATTTCCAGTACAGTAAACACTGACAGATAAAACCTATGTAAATAGTAGCTCTTTAATTTCTAAGAATATAAATGGGTGATTTTTTAAGAACTAATATTAGAGATCTATATGCTCTGATTAAAAAAAGACTGACAGAAAGCAATATGCGCATGGGCCAACATAAAAACCAACAGTCTACATGAATTAAAAATAGCTTTGTCCTCTTAAATGAGGTGTGCGGAAGGACAGTTAGAAAAGCTAGATATACTGAATCCAGATTCACTCAAACAATCAGGTTACCAATTGATTAATGACGAGTATGATTTAAAGAATAAGTATTTGAAGTGATTTCGATTTCTTCAGAGAATGCTTGGACTTCAGAGTTCTACAGAAATTTAATGCACATGAGACAGGTTATTCAGCAAAAGACAAAATAGAAATAAGCATAGAGTATGTGAGGGAATAGGAGTGGTGGGTTCTGAGTTTTCAAACCCTAAGGTTTACAGAATTAAGCCAGTGAGGAAATTCATCAGGAAGCCAAGAGTGCCCTAGAGAAAATCAGGAAGAAAAATGACTTCTTAAACAAAGAGAAGCTAAGGGAACTTGGCTCGGGCTTTGCCCGCAGCACTGTTCACAGGATGCCACTGTCTGCCTACAGCATTGATTCATGGGCTGCTGCCATTCTAGCATCACGAGAAAAGCAGCAGAAACTCTTGAGATGGACAGGTTTTGACCTGTGAAGCAAAGGCCCTGTGAACAGGGGAGACGCTGGCACAGGAGTCACATGCCTGTCTTCTTGAGTAGATGTTGTGATCTGCTTGGGGGTTGGCCCTAAAATGATAGCTCAGAGACATTCTATGAAGACATTGAAAATTTAAGCTTTAGAAAAAATCTTGAAAAAATTTGGAAAGAAACATGGCAGTGTCAAATGTGCAGGAGGTGCTCTCGGTCACTCTGGGTCTCCCTCCGGCTCAGCTTACAGCACTGTTGGCTTACAGCCTGCTAGACAGAGGTCTGGTCTACACTGCGTGTGGCCCAGGAAAGAATGCGTTTCAGCCTGGCTGAGGCTTCAGGTTGAGCATGCAGAGCCTTCTTATGTTTACTTGTTAGTAGTTTGGATCAGAACTGGGCTTTTGTAAAGGCATTATTAACCGGAAATACAGCCCAGATATTCTTTCTGTGAGATTCAAGAGCTTGTCAACAGCCAGCCCCTCCATGGACTGCTTACATTCCCCACCCTGTTGCCCCAGAGCTCTGTGTAGTGCCCAGATTTCATTTTCCATGCCTTGGTCTTTTTGCCCTGCCTAAGCAGGTTTACTTATGCTCACCCCAGTGTCTTTATACGGAGGACGTCTGACGCCACTCACCGGATGAGGAGGTTCGGAAGGCTGTTGGGGAAGCAGTGGCTGAAGAACCATGATTCCACCAAGCTTGGCTTCACTTTCCTGCCAGGGCACTGAAGGAGCAGTTGTTTAATGGCGTCTGCTTCCTCCAAAGCCTCCATAGGAAGCAGGGTTGCAAAGCTTGCCCAGTCTATAAGCTAGGTCAGAGTCACAGTGCTTGGTGACCAGAAAGGGATAAAACTCAGTCTGATTTCTCCTATGTGATTCTCACTGTACTGTGTAGGATGCCAGCTTAATCAATGTGGGTTCCCCTGTTCAGCCCTCTAGGTTTGTGTTTGTGGACTGTCTGTTTCCTTTATCAGTACAGTTCCCAGTTTGCAGTAGGTACAATGTAGAGATCCCTGCCATACTGTTGCTGTTGCTTACCTCTTCTACTGCAGTCCCAAGCCCAGCCATTTCTCACACTTCTATAGAGACACACAGGGTTATAGAGCTCTATAAGGATCTAAAGACACCACTCGTCTTTTACCGAGTACTCAGAATTAGTATGGTAAACATAATTACCTCCATTTATCAGAGGTAAAATTGGAGTCCTTGCACAGTTCCGCGTGGTTTCTCTAATAGTAAGAATTAGAGCTACTGTTTGATTCAACCACAACAGTCCAGCCTGGGCATGGTGGTGCACACCTTTAATCCCAGCACTTAGGAGTCAGAGACAAGAGGATCTCTGAGTTTGAGACCAGCCTGGTCTATGTGTGGAGTTCCTGGGCAGCCAGAGCTACATAGTGACACCCTGTCTCAACAAACAAATCACCAAGTACAGCACTCAGGTTGGTCTTAGGCATTTCACCTACCAGTTGGTATCTTCAGGAATGGCAGCCTTCCTCACTAGACAGAGCAATGCCCTAGTGTGTCCTCACACTGTTATTTGTTTTATTTCCTTTTGCTCCAGGAAGATATATTTCCACAGATGTGGCACTCAAGCTTGGAATTCTGGATGCAGTTGTGAAGTCAGATGCCATTGAAGAAGCCATCAGATTTGCTCAGAAGATTATAGGTAAACAATAATAGAAAATAGTGCAAGATTAGGAATAAGCTAAATGTGCATCTAGTAAGGAACTCCTTAGTAGCTGATGGGCATCCGTGTAGTAGAATGTAGCCAAGCCTCAGCGCTGTGATAATCTGCCATAAACTCCATGCTATATTGTATCAGCTAATGAAAACAGTGCTATTTTAAGTGGGTGTTTTGCCGATGGTGTAAAAAAACAAGGGGGTGGGGATGGGAGAGAAGGTAAGCATGCTGAGAGTGGGCACACATAACTGCTGCGTATGCCGGAAGCATTCACAGGCAGTGTAATGACTCTGGAGTGGAACTGGACGTTTGCTGAAGCTCAAAGTTTATAGTTTATTCTGCCGCACTCTGGGGATTTTATACCCTATGAGTAAATTTTCTGCTTGAAAGGTAGAATTAAAGTTGAAACAAAGGAACAAACATGTAGCGGTGGGACCTGCATGGCTCTCAGAGGCAGCAAGATCTCTGGAGCTTCTGTCTTGGGCAAGTGACTTCCGCCCTTGCCGAGCTTGCAGACCAGCAGTGTTTCTTCAAGCATGCTTTTAGTACCACCTACTGATAGATGTTTCACTGATTTTTTTTTGTTGTTGTTGTTCGGTTGCTTCCTTTTTACTTCAAGCTATGCCTTTAAAGCAACCGTAGCTGAGTGCAAAGCCAGAGTTCTGGTCCCACTAGCCTCCCTGTGAGAAAATCACAGCAGAAGCCAAACGGTTTGATAACTTCTGCGGGAAAGTCTATGGAGGCTGCAGCCTCTAACTGAGCAGGGAGAAGCTAAAAACTGCCTATGAAAATACTCACGAGGATCGTGAGTGGAGACTAGCATGTGTGCTAGTCTCCACTATGTGACTAGAAGGCTCGGGGTCACTCCAAGGCATGCCCCTGGCAGGGACCATTTTTTGAAATCTTTTTTTTATGGCCCGACTAGTTGAAGTTTCAGTGTGACAGTGGCACTCACACTACACCGATGAGGTATTGATCCTGATGAGGTATTGCTGCCTTCTAACCAGGAGTCAGCAAGTCCTGTCCGCGTGGAGGCGCCCTCCCTGAGGCACTCTGCCTCTCCGTGGCTCACTGCCTCCCAGGCTGCTGTCTGTGTCCCTGTGCTCCAGGGAGGGCTGCTTGGCTCGTGGGCACTGACCTGGCTTGTGGGCACCGATTTGCACAATTTGCTTGCAGAGAGAGCGCCCCAGGCCATTCTTGGAATCGGCCTCAGGTTCACGCTACTGATTTCTGTTCATAGCAGCCTGGCTTCCTATGGGAAGTTCTGTCCTTCCCTGGTTTCCCTGAATTCTGCTTTGAGAGTTTAGTACTTCAAAAAGAGGATAAGGACCAAGGTCTGTGGTCTAGGGTGTTTATTGATTTCGGCTTTTAAAGTTGATTCTAAACGTTAAATTCCGACGCTTATAAAACAAAACGATGGCTAGTCTCAGCAACATTATAGTTTGTCCACTTGGTGGCACCCCAATGTTGAGCCATTGTCTGCTTTAAAACTGAAGTTGCCTACAGTTCTGGCTAGGGGCAGTTCTTTGAGACTGCTTTAAAACTTTGTTGAGAAGAGTGGATGGGGTGGGTAAACTTGATTGTGGTGTACAAATGTTTCAGCAGTGAGGCTCTGCCTGAGTGATAAGTGTTGTGTTTTATATTAAAAAGAGAAGAGCAGAAGCACGGTATGGTGAGGTGAGAGGGGTGCCTCGGTCGGTCCATGCTGCGGCATCCCCTCCCCCTGCGGGACCAGCCACACGATGGGTATAGTGTAGAATAGAGTTTATTTAGGGGATGGGAAGGGGAGTTGAGAAGGGAGTAGAGAAAGGCAGACACGGGGTGGGGGGCGGGGGGCGGGGGAGGAAGAAGGTAAGGGAGAGGTGGGCCAGGAAAACATGGAGAGAGGGGGAGGGGCAAGGGGAGAGAGGGAGAAAAGGCAGAGAGGGTAAAAACCAGGCATTACCTGGCTTTTGCCAGGTAACTGTGGAGCGGATCCTAGAAGGGAAGCTAACAATAAGTACTTGGAGAGCGAAACCACAGGCTTGATTCTAATTCCAAGAAGAAAACAAAACCACAAAAATTTACATTATTTTGTACTTATGACTAGTTAGAATCAGTAAAAGTAGTTACAAAAGCCGTAAGGAGATAATGGTAAATGAAAAAATTGTTTACAAAACTTACTGTGTGGTTTTTGCTTTTATTGTGGCATGGTTTTCTGTTTGTTTGCTTGCTAGTTGGTTGTGTGGGGAGGCTCACTGGGAGCCAAACTCTGGGCTTTACATATGTGTGACAGATGTCACCAGCCCTTTCTTTCTTTCTTTCTTTCTTTCTTTCTTTCTTTCTCTCTTTCTTTCTTTCTTTCTTTTTTTAGCTTAGGTTATGTTAGCTTTCCCAAATATTTTGAATTTTTAATATGTTCAACTTCATGAATTTCTTCATTATGTAGATCATAATTGACTTTATTTACAATTTTCCATTTAAGTAATAATCCAGATGAAGAATAGTTTAAACATTCCCTGAACTTCCTTAAGCTTCCTTGATGTTTAGTTTATGAACAGTGGAATTCATTCATTTTAAGTGTAGCGTTTGGTGAGTGTCGGTAATAGTTTACAGGTGTGTGATTACCACCAGAGAGTAGTGGAAGATATACATTTCATCTCAAAAAGTACTGGCTCCTTCTGGGAGATGCCATTCAGCTGAGACTTGCCAACTTTAAGACACAGTAGTTTTCTGGTTTTAGAATTTCATATCCATGTAGAGTTGGACTCTGTAAGGCTTTCACTTAGCATGGTTTTACGAGTCGTCCGTGCTGTCTGGTATAGTAACAACTGACTCCTCTCCATTACTGAAAAGTGTTCCGTAGTGTGACTGAACCATAGTTTCTTTAGCTGGTGGACAATTAGTTTTTACCACGCTGGATCCTCACTGATCTTTTGAGGACATGAATTTTATAAACACACACACACACACACACACACACACAGAGAGAGAGAGAGAGAGAGAGAGAGAGAGAGAGAGAGAGAGAGAGAGAG
>NW_021626678.1:0-7064 GCF_004785775.1 Grammomys surdaster
TATCTGATTTCTGTTACTTTAATGTAACCACCTAAAAATCTAGATAACATGAAGCCTTCATTGTTTTTAATTTGAGAACTCTTAAAACATCTATCTTTGTAGAAAAGGCACCGTGAGGTGAGGTGGTCATGGAACCTGTTCTTTGCAGTGTGAGCCAATCATGAGGTGAAACTCAACATGGAAGGCGCAGAGGACAACCCCCCTCATCCACCAGTTAACCGCACCACGGGCTAGCCACACCCCCTCTCGTCTTCAGAAGTTGAAAACACAGTAAGAACTGTAGCCCAGCAATTTTTCTTTCAATCAATGTTTTCAGGGGGGAAAAAAGTAACATTTCACAGTCTGAGTTTCTACAGAACTTTTTATTAATGTTTCAGAAGCTGAGATGAAAGCTCACCGCTCAGCAGAGGGCGACACTGAGCGTACAGATAACTTGTTCTAGAATATCTCAATAGTGGCTGACATCTTCTATTACATGGGGCATAAGTTTTATAATTATTAATTTTGTAAATTTTTAAAGGAGGTAGAGATATTTTAATGTTAAAGAATATTTTATTTAAATGTATTTATTTTTAAAAATTATTTTATGTCTACGAGTATTTTGCCTTTATGTGCTGTGGTGGTTTGAATGAAATGGACTGCCATAGGCTCATAGGGAGTGGCACCATTAGATGGTGTGGCCTTGTTGGAGGAAGTGTGTCATTGGGGTGGGCTGAGGTTTCAGATGCTCAAGCTAGGCCCAGTGTGAGTCTCTTCCTGCTTCCTTTGAATCCAGACATAGAAATCTCAGCTACTTCTTCAGTGTCATGTCTACTGCATGCCATGGTGACCTCTGAACTGTAAGCCAGCCCCCAAGTAAACGTTTTCCTTTATAAGAGTTGCTGTGTCATGGTGTCCTTTCACAGCAACAGAACCCCTAAGACATGTATATTTGTCCAAACCTGGTGCTCATGCAGCCAAAAACCAGGCAGCAGACCCCCAGGGGCTAGAGAAGAATGACTGTGAGTCCCATGTGGGTTCTGGGAACCAAGCCTAGGCCTATACAAGGGCAGCAAGTGCTCTTGCACCACTCGGCGTCTCTCCAGCCTTTTAATTGTTCTGAGGCAGGGTCTCACGTGGTCTAGCCTGGGCTTGAACTCCCTCTGGAGATGGTAATGCCCTTCAGCTCCTAATTTTCCCAAGTGCCAGGATAACAGCTGTAGTTCACCACTCTGAATGCAGGAAGAGCCAGCGGAGTTAGCTCCTGTCCTACCATAAGTTCCTTGAAGCACTGGCATACTAAATATAAATCACTGAATGCTGCTGTTTAGGGGCTAAGCTCCTCTATTGGGATCCAATACACAAGGCTAAAACTGAAATTCACCCAAGCTAAAGTTCAACCCAACAAAGCCATTTCTCTGACCTGAAGAATCGGGATCTGTGAGATAAGAGCCAATCTTCCCAAGCAGGTCAGTTATAACTGGGAGGATTACAGCTTCCTCTGTATATACACCTCCTGGGAAAAAGTAATCCTGATATAAACAGGGATGTTTCCGATCTTTCATCTCCTGTCCCTTCTTTCAAGGAAACAACCCACTTAGTCAATACCTTCTTTCTTTGTTTCTCTTAAGATTTATTTTATGAATGAGTATGCCTGAAGAGGGCATCAGACCACATAATAGATGGTTGTGAGCCACCATGTGAGTATTGGGACTTGAACTCAGGACCTCGGGAAGAGCGGCCCATCCCCTTAACTACTGAGCTCTCTCTATCCCCACCTACTTTTTTTCTTTTCTTTCCCTTGGGACAGGGTTCTCTGTGTGGCCCTGGTTGACTTGGAACTCACTGTGCAGATTAGGCTGGCCTTGAACTAAGAAATCTGCCTGCCTCTGCCCCCAAGTCCTGGGATTAAAGGTGTGCACTACCACTGCCCAGCTATCTTGTCAATACTTTCTTCAAGCCCTTTTCTGTCTCTAAAACTTGTGCTCAGATCCTCAGAATATGTATTCTATTTCATGGAATGAAATGTCCAGACTCTTTAAATTTTGACTCTGTATCTTGTCAGGCATGACATCAAACTAACTTCAGGCTGCCTTGAAGAGCAGCTGTCCTTCTTGTCCAGGTTCTCGGTGTCCCAAGATGCTACAACTGCCTCCAGTTTACTTTAGAACAGTGAACGGGGTACTGACTCAACAAGCACATGCAACTCTGATCTTTCAAATAAAGGCAAGATTAACAAAGTAATCACTGGGACGGAGAAGAACAAATAGGTCATCAAATCATCTTCTCCCCAAGATTCCTCACCTCCCATCTACTCCCCTATTCTCAGCTACTTAGCAAAAATAAAATAAAATTTGAAATATAAAATGTATAATTGTTTCCTAAAATCCTTGCGGTCTTTAAGCGGTAAACATATTTTATGTCAGTGCGCTGGCCAATGGCTGGGAACCTTAGGAAACTCAATGGAAATCCAGCACTACAGAGACTGGGAGGCATTAGACACAGGGAGGACACAGGGGCTTAGAGATACATAAAACAGCATGGCAGTTAGTCATAGCTGGATAATGAAGCTCTCATAAAACCCAAAGAAGCATCTGACAGCTCAGTCACGGCCATTCCTGGAGAACAGTGCTCTCACCCTTCCCACGCGCCCTGCTCTGTCCGTCTCCATCTTTCTTAGCTAATTTCCTTTGCAGTCATCCATAGGTATGCACCTGGTTCTGTGTGAACTCTAGCAAACCCAATGAATCCAAGGAGGGATTTGTGGCAATGACAAGCTGCAGCTGCTCAGTTGAGCAATCTGGAGCCGGCAGGTGTATCTGCAATATATGATGCTAGTCTCTATGAGCTGAGACCTCAGCCTCAAGTTCAAAGCTAACCACAGCCACTTTCACACAGATGTGAAAAGCAATTTTATTTCCTCTGATATGTGTCCTTTTCCTGGGCCAGCCCAGCTATGCTCAACTGAATCATACCTAATTCATAGTGTAGCACACATCTGAAGGCTCACCTTTTGGTGGGACTGCATATTTGGACTCTACAGAGCTCCACAGCCAGCTGAACACCTAACATGTAGCTGAGTGTATACTTCCCAGCATGGCTGGAAATGAAAAAATACATAGTTTCTTCCTTGTGAGGGGAAGGGAAAAGAAAAAAGTATGACTAACTTCTCGTCTTTTCAGGAGTTTTGAGTGACTATTTTCTATCCAGCCTGACTTGGAAGTGCTGATAGAATGTGGGACTTTTGAATGCCTGGGAGGTGCTGAGTAGGGGGAAAAAGCACTGGAGCATGCAGTACCAAAATTAGACACCAGAGGGAGCAAGAAGCCATTACAAGTTTCTGAAAAAGTTCTCCAGTTGGGAAATGACATACACGCACAGCCCAGAGACCACACACCCATAAAAGATTGAGAGGTTCCAAAACTATCTAGGCTGATGAGCGAATGTCCACTCTGTATGAATCTAGTCCATAAATGACTGGGGGAAGAGGCTGCTACTCTATTCTCTTGGTATATCTAACAGGAAACAAATAGGAGAGAAATGTCATAGGAACCACAGAAATGAAACCTACCCAGACATGGTAGCTCCTTTGTGTAAACATATGGGCAAGCTCAGGGAGGTCTGCCATTAGTATGAAGCCAGCCTGGGCTACAGAGTAAGACCTTGTGCAAAACAAAACTAACAATGAAACAAACAATCCAGGGATACACCAAAGTTGAAGAATTCAGAGAAAGAATGGAAAGAAATTGCATTAAAGAAACACAAGGCACTGTAAAACACAACACAAACAGCCAATGAGATTACAGAAGCAACACGGGACAAGATAAGAATGGCAACAAAGTGTCAGAAATCATGAAGAAGAAACAAAGGGAAAAATACACAACTGGAGAACTCAGCAACGGAATTTAAAGACGCAACCGTTTTTCAACATTACATCTGATCAAATAACTCAGAAAACTGGAGGACAGACAATTTAAGATCATGAAGTAGAAGAGACAGAAGGAAGAGTGACACGTGAGGGATGAGACACTGTCAAGATGGCCAACACACGCTTGTGCACTGTGCACACACATATGCAAACACACACACAGAGTCACAGTGTAAGAGGGACAGTGTAATGTGGCAGTCATTGTCCTGCTGACTGAGGGAAGGGAACCAGGCCTCTACATGCTCACTACCTCTATTTCCTGCGTAGGAAGAGGTATGTATGTGTCATGAGACACATATGGAAATACTACAGAACAACTCTCCTCCATCTAGGTTCTGGGGACTGATTGGGTTATGAGGTTCTGCAGCAGGAACTTTTACCCACTGAGCTATCCCACTGGCCCTGCATATCTAAATTTAATGAGGAACTTGCACAGAGCCATTCTAGGCTAGCATCCTTTTATCCTGCCTGCTGTTCTGAGTTAACGTCATTTGTAAAACACTGAGTTAAAAGCTTTGGCACATTCTTGTCCTTACTATATGTCAAAACTTATGTCAGCAAATCCGCTGCTGGGTATTTTCTTTCTGCTAGTTCAAAACTTTTACTGGAAATAAGATCTGCTTCTACATAATTTATGCTAGAATATATGATATTCTTTGTGTCATTTTTATACCGATACATTTACCTGTCCTCAGGTTTTCTTATTAGTCATCAAATGCCAAAATGAAAAGATTTCATCTCTTGAAAAACTGAATAGAAAGTTGTCAAATATTGTTGGATAATCTCAACTAACACCTTTTAAAGGCATTTCCTACAGACTATTGGCAACATACCATATTGGTTTTGATTGTGGCCACGTTTCCTTCAATGATTTAATAACTTTGTGATGTACTGGACAACAACACGGGACCAGAGCCATTACAAGGTCCCCTTCGATTACTGGAGGTCAGGACTCTATCTCCGCCTTCACAAGATTAGAATCACCACAGCCCTTTTATACTTAGAGAAGGGAGGAGATGTCAGGGGCAGCCCTGCTTACACACTGAAGGCCTAAAATCAGCCATAGGCCTAAAATCAGCAATAGGCCTGTCATACATGTATACTAACACCAAGTCTTGGGTCTCTGTGGAAAAACATTGAAACAGATGGCTATAAGCTATTGTAAACAGGCAGCTTTCGTGGAAATTTATCGGCCTGAGTAGTCATAGACCTTGTAAATAGGTAGCCTTGGCAGATAATACCAACTTAGATAAGGACAAGTGAATCATAGGCAGAGTCATAGAGACCTGTCCCCTGAACCTTCACCCAGCCAATACCCTGTTCTGAAAGATATCTGTATTCCCTGTGAACACCCACGCTCCAGTGTCATCCCCTTCCCCACGTCCTGCCTTTCTGTGTTTATAACCCCTGTGTGAATGAATCATGATTTGAAAAGAATAAATAAATTATTAAAAAAATAATTTTGTGATGTTCACGTCTTATCTGTTCCCTGAAACAGGGTATAACCTTGGATTATGGACAGTCCCTACTTCCTCTCTAGTTACTCTAAAAGCCTGTTCTCAGTTTTCCTCTTTCAATTCTGAAAAATGATGCAATACAGAAAACTTCAAAAGGTTCTATTACTTCCATGTCAGAGGCAGGAAAGCGCGAGGTAAAGAAGAAAACATCAAGCACTGCGCACTGTCCGCACTTCCCAGATAATAGTATCATCGTTTCCTAGCAACACCAAGGCTGTCTAGGAAATACGCTCTGCAGCCTCCCTTTGTCCTTCACCATCTCTGGCTCCCACCCTTATCACACTCAGCTTACAACGGCAAAAAGGACAAAGGAGTAGTGGGAAAGTGCACTTACCATGAACAGACAGACGTGCTGCACATGTGAGGGCCTGTGGAACTCTACACTCACAAGACTGCTCTGTGAGATAGTGAAAGAGTTCTGGAAACCCAACTTTCCTCTTTCTCGTGCTCCCTTCCAGTTTGCTTCTTACCTTGTAAGAACCTACACGAGCTGCCAATGATCCTCCTCGAAAGGCAAGCAGGCAGCACAGCTCTGGGCTCTCGCCTTTCTCGTGGGGGGAACAGGAGGACCTAGAGTGATCCACATGCTGGCTAATACCTTTGACAAATGACTTTCAAAAATATCCAGTCACCAAGTTTGCATCAGCTCTGGGAATGTTTAGACATGACACCAGCAGCAGCCAGTTCTGGGGACTGTCAGCTCTGACTGAGCACACTGTGACAGTGAACAGGCCCACAGGGACTTAACACAGGGTTTTCTAGAACAGCAATTTCAAGTTTTCTTCTAGGCAAAACATGCTTTCAGGGTTCTAGACTCAAATATCTGTGTCCTGTCCCACAGAACAAGATTCACAATTCCTGTACAGTCATATCTGAGCAACTTCCAATGACTCCAATGTACAACCTGCCCATTGCCACTGTGCAGGACCTTTGCCTGTAAACATTACCCAGTTTAAAATCACTACTACATTCTTTGTTTTGTTCTCTGCAAATGTCTTCCCAACACTATAGCTACTACAGCATAGTATGGTATATATACTATAGCTATTTCAAGTGTTTCAAAGCAAAGCAGAATGTGAATTAAACTCATTCTTTAAAGTAATTTTTAAATACAAGAACCTCAGTTTGGGTCACAGATCTATACATACCTCTTAGTACAGGCTAAATACACACACTTAATAAACATGTTCTGAGTGTCTCTGGTGTCACCTGGGGAAACACTAGTGATGAGGATGTCACTGAGGTGAATGCATGAGCAACAGAGATAAAGGATGGAGATACCATGCAGCTAAAGATGGTTGGAGAGAGCCCCACTCACAGACCCGGAGGAGTAGAAGATGAGTGGTTAGTGCACAGTTTTCTGAGAGTAGAGCACTTTATACGTAACGAATCTCAAACAAAGAGGTCCTAAAGCTTCAGAAGAAATCTCTGGCATTTCTAGAGAAAAGTGCACCTGGGCCAGTGTCCTACTTGCTTGTCCTGTTGCTGTGATAAACACCCTGATAAAAGCGACTAAGGAAGGAGTTTCTCTTGGCTCACAGTTCCAGAGTGCAGCCCATTGTGCCAAGTAGACAAAGCATCAGGAGCTTGAAGCAGCTGGAGACACTGTGTCCACAGCCAGGAAGAGCAGGATGGTGAAT
>NW_021626679.1:0-27315 GCF_004785775.1 Grammomys surdaster
TGTGGCCTTAGTGCTAACAGTGCTGCAGTGAAGACAGTCCTGGGGGTTAGTGATGGGTCCTATGTTTAGTAAACTGGCCACAGCTTTGTTGTCTCATAGTATTGTGAAAAACCATGCCGACAGCAAAGGGAGCAAAGCTGGCAGAAAGTATAAAGAAACTACCTAATTCTTCCTCCTTTATACATCTACTGTTTGTTTAGGTTTGAAGAAACCTATCTATATATGTACATAGGCATGTACACATGTATGCGTGTATGTATATGTGCATATACAAATATATGGTGCTTTTAAAGCTACAAATGAAAACATGCTGAACACATAGTTCTCTAGTGCTTTTCTCAGTTAGTAATGGATCTAGGCAGATTCTTATACATATGCCTCTGTGGTTCCACTTCATTATTTACATTAGATGCAGAGTGTCTCGTGCAACATTAGCTGCAGTGCTCCATGCAGCATTAGGTGCAGAGTGTTCCATGCAACATAAGCTGTACAGTGTTTCATGCAACATTAGCTGCAGAGTGTTTAACTAAGTCTCCGTTGCAGCATGTTTACTTCTAGTTGTCATTTTTTATTTCAAACAATATTGTGATGTCATCATATGCATAATTTGTAAGCACAATTATGTGTGTAAGATGAATTATTACAAGTACCACCTGTTAACAGAATTAAGCAAATTTAAACAAGAGAACAGCGTATCTACAAAGGAGACAAGAAAATATCTTTGAATTAAATCCTTAGTGATTAAAAGATGCCAAACATTAACACAGAGTTAGAAGTAGAGTAACAAATCAGGAAAATAGAAATAGGAAAAAAAGAAGGAGGGAGAAGGAAACTTTACATGATCCCTGGGACAGAAAGATAAAAAGATTGAGATCATAAAAAAATTGGGAAGGGGAGAAATTATATATAAGACTTAATAAAGCAAGATAAGAAAAAAAGACATGGTTTCTCTTGCATAAAATAGTTACTCTCAACCGGTTTGAGACATGTACTATTTCACAGACAATCTCGGTCAGCACCTGATTTAGATGAGCATTTGAGCCTTTATTTTAACATAGTAACCATGAGCTAGTACTGCCAGACTGGGAAGAAGAACTCCCAAAAGGGAGGCAGAGAAAAAGAAAGGCAGAGAAGTATGTTTTCTGTAGTAAACCTGGTTTCTCTCTTTCAATCTTGACCTCCTCAACAGGAAAACAGTCACAACAGCATACAAACAAAGCATGTCTTGCCTTGGAAGATCCTGATTTTAAAAACAGAGATTTAGGCCTAATTTTTTCTTCCGTCTTGAAATGTCTGAGTCAACAGAACTATTCTAATATATCACCTAAAATAAAACACAGTCAACAACTTACCTCTCCCAATGTGTTAGGGTTTGAATGCCACAACACAAATTGACTCATGTTTTGTCTGTTACAGCATCCAGAGTTTCTTCACATGATATCCATAGCAAAGTCCGTAGGTAGCAGGGTTCTGCAAAACCAAAAACCTCAAAACTGTCAATGCACATACCTAGGTTACCACGTGGATCAATCCACTATGGATAGCAGCTATACCACATGGACACTTAGATATGTCGTTTAGTGGACATGACTCTGAGCATGGTTGACGTGGCCAAGAAAACAGTAATACCTAGATCTCAAAATTTAAATGACTTTTATCATATTTAAATATATTCTAACTCAGCGGCACAGTAATAGTATAAAATGGGGGTGAGCAGAGTATCAGTACTGTCCAGGAATTGTGAGACGAAGATTTAAATGTGAACAAACATAAATTTTACTGCAAAAAGCTGTTTGCTTTTGGAGTGTTCAACTGACTTGAAGAAAAGCTTAGATTTAAAACCTAAAGATGCTTGCTAGTTTCTTAGGGAAAACACAACCATGCAACATAAACTCATGGTCTCCAAACCCCACTCTATCCAATCTAATGACACAATTTGAGGACCTCTCAAGATCTACCTTTTATTTATTTGATAGCCTGCACACAGCCACCTCCCTGGGGCTACACGTAGGTGGTGACTCTTGCTGAGATCTGATTACACAGCCCAATGGAGCATTTGCACTGGACTTCATTTGATAGCCCAAACAAGGTGGTTACAGTATTTGTTTTTGCGAGGCACATGCAGACTCTTCATAATATTTAATGGAGCTTTTAACAAAGGAAACATTTTAAATTTCAAGGGTTTTTTGAGGGGGTTGGGGGGCTGCTACAATCGTTCCTTGTGACTATACACAGTAGGTGGAGCCCGACTAGAAATTTATAAATTACTGTTTTTATATTCGTTGTAACTCTCATCCATCTTTCGAATAGTTTACCAACATAAGAAATCTTTAAGAAAAAGAAAGCTTACACTGCTGAAAAGAGAGCATTTATAACATCAACTACCAACATGGTGCGACTAAGGCGGCTTATTATTCGATAACCTTCCTGGTATCACACTCCAGTCCTTCCCAGAAAAATAAAGGTAGCCGCAGGAAGGTAGATAAGCGCCTTATCCTCTCCATCAAGAGATTAGGACCCCTTTGTACCTTTCACCAACTTTAAAACAAAACGCATACGGATTTTCTTCTGCACCAGCGTCATAGGGTAGAGAGGAGGTAAGCAAAGTACCCTGGAGTCTCGTTGGCATTCAGAGGCAGGATGCTGGCACCCGGGATGCACTCGGCGGCTGCGCCACTCGGGCTTTTCACTCTGTCTAAACCCTTTCCAGCAGGCAGGTATCCACCTCTCGCAAGACCTCCAGAAGACCAGGTCGCTGTCCCCTACTCTACCACGGGCTCAGGAGTAGGCAGCAAGCCTAGCTGAGCGCACCGCAACTGCCCCAGAAGCCAAGTCGCCAACTCCCTCTAGCGCCACCAGGTTCCTGGAACACTTACTTCTTCAAAGTTCTCGGCCCGAAGCCGAGTCCGCTCGCCCGCAAGCCTTCCTCCCACCGCGTTCCTCCTACAGCGCTGGACACCCGCCCCAGCGCAGCCCCAACGCGCAGGCGCCGCCTACGCCTCCATAACTTCCGCGTATGACGTCACTTCCGGCACACTGCTCGGCCTTGGGCTCCGTATTTTAAACTTGCGGGTCCTGGGCTGCGTGACCCAGTTCCTTTATTCTACAGACTCTCGTCCGTGCTTAAACTCACCGTTCCAATCCAAATTAGCGGGGCGTTTGGAGAAATTCACGAGATTGTCGAGTCCGATGTCTCTGCCGGATGTCGTGCAGCCAATTTCACTTCTGAGGGTGTTGGTGTTGTGTTACAAGCGCAAGCTACTTTACTTATGTGAGCCTAACCCAACTGTGAAAAACACTAGTACCCACAACCTGAGGCTGTTGTGTTACTTGAGGTAATGCATAGAACGTTCCAACATACTGCAATGAACATTAACAGGTTTTTTTTTCTCCTAATGATGTGATATACTTTCTTGTTCCGCACTGGAACACATACGTGTATGGCAGACTGGAACTACTTTTGTTCAGTGGTTAGCAGATGATACTGAGTACCTTCCCCTTTGGAAGGTCAATTTGATTGAAAACATTTGCTGAATTACCTTGCTTAAAGGGAAGAACCACGACTACAACTGCAGGACCTTAAGCTGTTCCTAAAAAGTGGATATTCTCATCAATAAGGAGGGATGTGTGTGTGTCCACAAACCTCATATTGAAAAGCAGGGAGCTGCCTTCGTTTTTAACTGGTTAATAGGAACAAATTACAGACTTTTGCAGTTCTAGAATGTTAGCAGGCTATGAATGTACTGCCACTAACAGGGCAGGGTTTGATTTACTGTTTTGTAGTTCAAAGAAACATCTCAACTTGTTTAGAAAGATGACAAAGCAAGCTAGTAGTAGTGTTGAAATGTGGGTGATAGGTCAGTGTTCCAAATAACCCAGAATAACCTCCCCCCACCCATAGACCTGCAGAATAATATAGCTAGACTAGATGAAGTGTTTCCAGTGCTATATTTTATTAGAACAATGACTTTTGTTGTTTTTCTGAGATAAGGTCTCCCTGTATAGCTCAGACTGCTCTCCTCCTAGTGTTAACAGATCTTACAGGCATACGCAACCATGCCTGGTTTAGACACAATGATATTTGTGATGCATTTTTTGACTATAGGGATTCAGTAATTTGCTACAAGATGCAAAGTTAGCCAGTGTGATCTTAGAATTTGTGTCTCCTTAATTCCATTTATTAATCATTTATTCATACAAGATGCACAGGGACACTAGAGAAAAAAGCATACAGTGAACACTTGCTTAAGGAAGTTTCCTACCTCGGGAAGGAGGCAGCCCTTGATGGAAAGATAGTTCAATGTTAGCATAATTATAGGGACATCTAGTTCCATCATTCGACCAATGACACTTCCCTCTGCTCCCCCAAAAAGCATAGCTTAAGTTTTAGAAATTCAATCTGATAATGTTTTCATCAAAATTTAAATCATTAAAAACCAGACTTTCAAAAATGTCAAGCAATCAAGATTCACATCGATCTCATAGGCAGCTACAAGGGACTCAGGGACTGTGAACCGTGTGTTGAAAGGAGGTTCCTCTCAGGATCTTTATTTGTCTCCTGAACTTCGTCTTAGCCACTCTTTTCTCTATTTACCTTAGCTTCTAGAAACAACAGGGCTGACTGATTGGCAAGAATCCTCATGAGCAGGTGACCTCTCAGGACAGATCACCCTCCATGTCTACAATGAGCACAATTATCTATGGTGACAAGGTTGTACCCCAGAGTGGGAACACTCATGGGAACCAGATTGTCCCACTTAGGTGATGACAGTGACAACTTTCTACAACCTTACTGTGGAACCAGAGCTGAGATAACCAAACACTGGCACAACCAAGATCAACTGTTCTGTCAGCTAGTCACAAACCTATTTCTGCCTTCATATCTCTTGCATAAAACTGTAGTGTTCCTGTTAGTTCCTGGAAGACAGGCTTGCAGTCACCGAACCCATTTATCAGGTCTTCCCAGCATGCCGCACTGATTAAACCTACTTTCTGTGACCCTTCACTCCACTCATTGCTTTGGATGGCATATTAGAATAGGTGGCCATAGTTCTAATGTTGGGACTCTGAGCCAGGTCTTTTTTGCCTAAAGCCCAGGGAACAGTGTCTCTTATCATTGTCTATTTTAATGAGGACATTTTATCTTGAAGATGTTATGGTTCCTAACGTCTCTTTCTGTCTGATTGTCATGCTTGAGCAAGGGAGAAAGCAACAGTTTATTTTCCTTTTTAAAAATAAAATAAAAATTTAAAACAAAACCCAGATAATTCTCTTTTCCTATGCACAGAACCAAATCTCACCACCTGTCTTCTATGATAGTTGATTTTCTTTGTAAACTTGATTAAGTCACAGAAGCTATTTATTTGATGAAACATTTTAGGTGTTTCTGCAAAATAATTTCTTAAATGGAAATGACATTTGCATCTGTTGGTTTTTTTAAATGTATTTTTACGTGTGGGTGTTTTCCCTGCATGTATGCCCATGAACCATGTGCAAGCCTGATACCTAAAAAGTTCAAGAGAAGGACTCAGAGCCTCTGAGATTGGAATTACAGACAGTTGACTGCTTCCGTGTAGGTGTTGGGCATCGAACCCTGGTCCTCTGGAAGAGCAGCCAGTACTCTTAACTGATGAACCATCTCTCTATCCCCAGTTAGTTCGTTTTGAATAAAACATACAAAACTCCTTGTCCAAGTGGTTGAAGGTCTTAAGAAGGAAAAGGTTGTGGTGGGTGTCCTGAGGAAATCACAGTTCTGCCTCCAGGTATCTATCTGCCTTTGGACTTGAGCTACAGCACCAATCCTCATAGGACTCCAAGCTGCTGGTCTACACTGGAGATCTCAGTTTGTTAGGCTACACAGCTGTGTGATCCGGTTCCTCAGAATGCATCCATGTTAGCAGCCATGTAACTTTAAATAAATCACCTCACTTCTTAAAAAAAACCTTTCATGAATAAACACCATGATACTCTGTGTCATATGAAAATGAGTACAGTTGACCACTGTGGCCACTGTCAGGAGGTAAAGAGTCAGTCTGTCTCTTTTTCTCTGCTCCTGCTCCTCACACCCATCTCTCCTTTGACCTCGTAACCTATTACCTACATTTGAGTGCCCCAAGACTTTGGAAGCTGATAGATCTTAAACATTTGCTGAATGAGTAAAAAAGTAAATAAATTCCTGGAATATTTCTGGGCTTTTCTCTCCACCTCTTGTGTCCTGCCCTTTTACCTATTAAAATTTCTTTTTAAAGTACGGTGGTGAGTTTAGAATGGAAAGATGAAACAATAGAGAGGAATCTAGAGAGAATGGAGAGGAAGCCATTACATCATACTTGTTTGTTTGTTTTGAGGCCTCATCTATATAGCCCAGGGTGGTCTCAAACTCATGGCAATCCTCCTGCCTCTGCCTCCTGAGTACTGGGATTGAAGGCTTGAACCACCATAGTACCATAACACCATGTTCAGCAGAGCCAATGCCAAAACACCACGGTTTTGTGAGTGGACTTAGTGTAAAACACAAGATGATAACAATGAACAAAATGGTCACATACTGATGTTGTTGTTTTGTGATATTCTTACTTTTGGTGCATGCTTTAAAACTTACATAATGCAAAGTTAAAATGAGAATGGCCATTAGTGACTCTTGAATATTTTCCTTCCTTTCAATTAGACTGAATTTAAACTATCCCAAGTAATCTTTGCTTGCCAGAAAACAAATTGAGCTTTTCAGTGGATAAGGATCTGAAGATGGGGAGAGATAGCCACCCCTGTTCTTTGCATAGGGAGAAACCTGCATGGTCCAGCAGGCAAAAATTCAGTATTTGTGACAGTGTTCAACATTTACCCTGTGGACACTGAAGTGGTTTCAGTGCTTACAATGATTTCTTTGAAGCATTAACAAACCTCAGGTACTGTGTGAACTGAGGATGCAAGATGATGCAGTTGCTACAGTGAAAGCCATGTTCTTAAGCCACGAGGCACCATACAGATGGTGTGGGGTGCTTGCCCAAGACAATGATATCCTGTGAAGTAGTACTGTATGTGTGGTGAGAATTTTGTGTTGTTTTGTTTTTTAATACCAGGTCTGGTATGTGAATATGTTTTGTTTTGATCCCAGGTATGGGACATGGGGCTGACTGTGATTTGTCTCATGCTCTGGCAGGGGTGTGACTCTGCCAGCTAAAAATAGTTTACATTTGGAATTCTGGGGACTCTTGAGAGAGTATAAAAGTGCCAGAGAGCCAGAGGCTGTGGAGGCTGCTGCCCCACTGCTGCTGGTGCTGGGTCCTGTTGCTTTGTGGAGGCTGCTGCTCCCCTGCTGCTGTGAGCAAAGAGATGAGAAGAAGAGATTGGATATCCTGATGACAAAGCTTGGACTTGCCCCCAAGGAATTTGATGCCCTTTATCAGCAGGAAGTATTCTAAAGAGATCTACGCCCCCTTTCCCTCTAACTTTCTCCCTCACTCACCTAGTATTACTGGGTTGGAAGGGATTGGGGTGAAGAAGGATGGTAGGTAATCCACGAAAGTAGCCAACAGTACGGCTACATTTGTAAGACAAATTAAGTAAAAGAACAGAAGGATGAGGAAGGTCACACCCATGATCAAAAGACTGTCTACACACAGCAACATGGTAGAACATATTTAATTGGCATCCATGAACTCAGCAAATTTGGAACCCATACATGTAGACAATTTTATACCATCAGGAAAAATCAATATGCTGCCACCTAGCTGTATCCCTATTTCTCCAAGTGTGTGACACTTACAGAGGGACTCATTGATAGGAGTGTGGGTGGCTCTGTTGTTGAGGAGCAGGCAGTGTCAGCATTAGCTGAACCTGATAGGAACTGCCCTTTGAACTTTGTCCAATAAATGCCTCAGCTGCCTTTTGCTGGCTCTGCTCCCACTGAGGTGCCAACTCTAAACAACCAAGCAGTTTAATGGATTTACATAGAAGCTTGCACCAAAAGCCCACTGTGGAAGACACCACAGAAAGTTCTGTGCTCGACTAAAATAAAAGTGCAGACCTAACAGCCAGTGACCGACTCCCTACAAGATGGAGATTTTAAAGTGTCTGGAGATGGCTTCGAAGAGGACTTATTATCACCCCTTGCTCCAAGGGGGTGGGGTGTAACAAGGCCACTCAGTGCTATTCAACCTTGAACTCTACCTGCTCAGGTTCCTAGGATGCTGAGACAAAGGGATTTCTCCTACACACCAGTATCTGAAGGGAGACAAAGCTGAAGTAATGCTTCTTATAGGAAGTGAGGCCTGATCTGGCTGTGAATACTTCCACTAACAGAACACAGGAGAATCTGGGGGACTAGGAATGGTTTTAGAGGCAGTAGACAGGGATTCCTGTCACTTGTAAGTAGCTGCTTGTCCCCTCATAGGCTGTTGTCATCGCTGCCATCTGAAGGCATACTTTGAGTGGCTGACTGCCCTTGATATGTGGGCTATGATTATTGGAATGACTCTGACCAATGCTCCGTACTGGGGCTTCCGGGGACTCTGCATTTTTCTACTAGTCAGACACTTTCTTTTTCTTCTTTCTTTCTTTCTCTCTTTCTTTCTTTCTTTCCCTTTTTTTTTTTTTTTGAGGGGAGGAGGTGGGTGGATTTCGAGACAAGGTTTCTCTGTGTAGTTCTGGCTGTCCTGGAACTCACTCTGTAGGCCAGGATGGCCTCGAACTCAGAAATCTACCTGCCTCTGCCTCCCAAGTGTTGGGATTAAAGGCGTGCGCTACCACTGCCCGGCTCAGACCCTTTCTTAATTTCAAGAAGTAACATACCTGGAAATAATATTTAGACATTGTTAAAACGTGTGAAACATCAGCGAAGATTTACAAGTACGGTTTTACTTGTCAACCTGCACACTGGTTACTTGGTGGACTTTGGCAATCATGAGAAGCATACGCAGCTGGAAGGACCATGTCCCAGGCTGAGCTTTTAGAGGGAAGAGACAAGGCATGGTTTATTGTCAGTTTCCAACCTACTTCTAGCCCATAATATGTGCGCAGTTCGTGGATGAACTGTGAAAAATCCCAGTCCGGGGAAGGCCGGGCTTCGTGTTCTGGTTAATGGCTGGTTTGTGAACATGTGGTGTGACCAAGCAGCTCGGCTTGCCTTTGAACATTCTTTTTGCTAGCACAGGAGGATCACCCTCCTTGGAGCGCAGCCCGGGAGGAAGCAAGAGTTGCAAGAGGCAGGAGGAGGTAGCAGCGGCTCCCATTGGCCCAGCGCGCGCCCCTCCTCTCAGGGCGGCCCAGAAAAGGTGCCCGGGGCTGCCCCAGACATCGGAGGCGCAGGATTCCTTGAGAAAATGGCTGAATATCTGAGGCTGCCCCACTCCCTGGCGATGATTCGCCTCTGCAATCCGCCAGTCAATTCCATCAGGTAACGCGGTGTTAGTGGGACAGCGGGTGTGGCAGGTCTGGGTGGGCTTGTCTCAGCGGGAAGGATGGGCCAATGAGCAGCTGACTCCAGCCTTCCGTCCGTCCGCTGTTTGACCTCACCGCGCGCTCACGTCTGGTTCTGGCGAGTCAGGAACCTAAAGAGGTGAGGCTGGTGTAGCAAGTGTCTGTTTGAACCCCCTTCCTTCAACCCTCCTGCCGGCTTGCAACCCCATGAAGTCAAAAGCTATACTTAGCTGACCCGTAGAAGAGCAGAGTTTGGTTCCCGAGCGTGTCAACTCTCCCTGTTAGAGGAGGCCTACTGAACAGTATTTTCTGAAAAGCTGAAGTTTCGTTTACTTCACCTGCAATGCCCTCCTGTGCAATGCACTTAGCACATTACTATTAAAAATCAGATCTGGTGTCTTTTTGAAAAATGATGTTCATTTACCCTGTTCGCTCCCTATCACCGGCAAATCGAGTATAATTCTATATTAACCTCCGGAGGAGTCACCCATACATTGCAGAAGTGATGGACAGGATTGTGATAGATACTGTATAATTTTACTGGTGAGACCTTGCTAAAACCCTTTTCCTAGGTGAGACCTTACAGCTTAAAAGACAAACCTAGGTGCTGTTCCAGCCCTGTTCACTCTACAGGGGACCAATGCAATGGGTTTAGGCTTACTTTCAGAACAGGGTGGTGCAGGGGTAGGGGGCACCAGCATGAGTGACTTTAGAGCTGCCACATTGGAAGGCCCTCCACAGCAAAGATCGTGACTCCCCATGGCTGTTAAGAGCCCCCTCCTCCAATCCTTCCCCACCTCTATCCTCCAGTCCTTCCCAGAGGCCCGAGGGTACAATTAGGACAAAGAGGGGTGGCTGGATAGTCAGACCGTGTTCTGGTCCCATCCTTCCATGAAAGTCATCCATCAACAAGCCCAGCATTGATCTTTGGCAAACAGGCTGAGTCAAACTTGCAGCAGTTTGGCTGGGAGAATAGTCCTATACAACGGATGAGAGCAACTAACCATTCACCTGAGAGAGGGCATCTGTGACAGGCCAAATAAACAATTCCACCCAAGCCTAGCTCAGTAGATTAGTGACTTTATTGAGATTAGTTACCAGAATATAATTGCTTCCAAAACAACAGAACCCCTGGAAAGCCCAACAAGATGACTCATGGGGAGCGCCCTCCTCACAATTGCTTCTGCTCCTGTATCCTTGGGGAGGGGTCTTATGAATCTTGCAAGTTTCTGAGCTTCTTGAGCATTGTAAACATCAGTGTTTAGCTTCCAGAGCCCTGTCAGTCTCTTTAGGTCCCCCAGTCTTAGCCCTTCGCTTCCTTCAGGAGGGAATGCTTCAATCCCAAGGCAATAGCTGCACAACAGCAGAATAAATAAGTGTCGCACACATGCACGCTCACATGCACACACGCATGCATCCACGCACCTCTTTTTTTTTCTTGTATAAAAACTATTAACAAGCATTTCCATTTCCTGGGATATTATAAACAGTCTAGAAATTAATATATTTTATATGTAGAATGAGGCTTTTGCATTAGAGACTTGAACATTATGAGGAATTTGGAATTCTGGGAGGGATGGAAAGTCTTAGAACCAGTCTCCCACACATACATGTGATGAGGAGCAAATGCATGTGAGTTTTGGACTTCTAAGTATTATGTAATGCTTTTAAATCTATTTCACGATCAGATTGGGTTTCCAAGTAGCCAGTGGAAAGGGAGAGGTTCTCTTTGCTTTTCTCCAGGTTAAAGGGAGAAGAGACTGGGGGATGGCAACCACCGTACACAAGGGCAAGCGCCAGCCGGCTGTATCCCCTGAGGTTTGGACTCTTAGTTGCTAGTCTTAGCCAAATGCTCTTTCTATAAGTTGGTTCTTTGAGGATCTTTCTCCCTGTGGGTAAAGATCAGGGAGTTTTGTCCCTTGACAGCTAATTCACTAAAAGTACAGATAACCCACTTAAGAAAATGCTTTTCTCTCCTCCCTCCCTCCCTCCCTCCCTTCTTCCCTCCCTCCCTCCCTCCCTCGCTCCTCAGCCTTTTTCTATTTTTGATTGTTTGTTTGAAATTACATCTTCCTAGCTAGGTGAGATAAGCTAATTGAAATGATTTGGGGTTTTTCCAAAGAAATAGTTCAGGCCCATTCAATGCTAGATTAGCCACACTTGCCTGTCTTCACATGTGTGTTAGCCCACATGTGTGTTAGCCCGTGTCTAAGTGTGCAGTGTAGAAGAGCTCTGGCCTCTGAAAACAATGACCACGGCTTTTTTTCTTCTGTAATTCACATAGTAAGAAACCTTATGTTTTATGTTAGAACTGAAGACACACTCTCATAACTGAAAACTTTTTTTTTTAACCAAACTTACCCCTAGAGGTTTCTTTGGCATATTTTCTTACGTTTCTGTTTTTGAAAAAAAAAAATACTGATTGTTTTTAGATGAGGCTTAATTTGATAAAGCTAAGGTTTAAAAAATAAACAATGGTTGAAAATGAAAATCCAGTAGTGGTCAAAGAAGCTGAAGGACACATGGGCACTCAGGAAATGTCTCCTCTCTCTGTGGCCCCCACACAGTGGGCACTCGTCTCCTTGCTGTGTCCTCTCTTCCGGGCAGTGTGGAGATGATGACACACTTGTCCTGGCTGCTGGGGTCTTTCCTCCCCTCCTATGGTTCCTCCTGAATCACCTGAATCTTTAAAGCTGGAGCATTCCTCAGGCAACACAGGAGACGCTTGACCCTGTGGCTCAGAATTACCTTTCCCCTAGTTACCTTTCTCCCCTTAACCTTAGAGAAAACCAAACACAGCTATTTTCCTTTTACAGATTTTCCGATTTATGAACTTTCCTCCAAATTACTACAAACCTAAAGAAGAGAGGCTAGGTAAAATGGGAAGAACCAATACCCCACCCTAATGGTGTCCACAGAAGTTGTTTTGCCTCAGTTGGGGTCATACGTAATCCAGGAGGACAAATAGCCATCCCTCTGGCTTTCATGGCTGCCATTCAGCCAACCCTGGGTGAGGAACTGGTCACATCCACCATGGAAGGTTCCCTAAGGAACACATAGATTATTTTTCCCTTGCAAATAGTTTTTGAGTAGTGAAGTCTAACACATATTTACATAGTGTTTCCAGGTTATGGGCTATTTTAAGTTGTCTCAAGATGATGTGTGTACATTGGAGTACTATCTCATTTCCTATTAGGGACTTCACTATATGAGGATTTAGGTGCCTTGGGGAAGCCTATTTCCCACAGATGCAGAGGGACATGCATATGCTCTGTGGATTTGTAAGTATTATGTACAGTTCTCAAGCTGTGTCACGATACAGTTGCTAATTAACCAGTCAAAAGCAAGGGTGTTTATTTCAAGGGTGAAAAGTACCCTAATCAGGAGAAAGAAAACACTTATAAAGGTGCTTACTGGGGTAATCTGGAGTTTTACCGGAGAAACAGTTTGAGTTCCTCATTGAGTTTAGCTAGATACGTTTGCTTGAGTTTGGATGGGTGTTGGCCAAGTGTAGGTTTAGCACATAGTTGGTGACCAGGCCTGGTCCTGGAAACAGTGGATTACAGAGGGGTGTGTGTGTGTGTGTGTTCCCTAGAGCAGCCATCCTTTCTCTTTATTTCTAGTTTTTGAGCTTCTAGTTTTCAATGTTACCAAAACCATCCATGAAAAGGGATGTGTGGCTGGGATGGAAAAAGCCAGTCTCTCCTCATGCCACCGAGTGAGGTGATTTTAGTTGAGGCCAATCTTTCATTATTGTCTGAAGGTTTGTTGGTGTTGTTTGCTTTGGTTTTTTGAAACAAGATTTCACCTTGTAATGCAGGCTGGCCTTGAACTTGTGACAATCCTCTTACCTCAAGCATCCAAGTGCTGGGATTACAGATGTTAGCCACCACTGGCTGCCATTCTTTACTCAGAAGGAAAATACAGTGATGTTCCAAATCCCTGGGTCTCCTATCTGTCATTCAGCCAAAACAGATTTGTTTAAAAAAATGTAACTACACACAGGGTGCTTGAGGCCTGATAGACACAGAGGCTTTCCATCTCTTTCTGTACAATCACTTTTCCTAGGAAACCTTCTGAGAAATCTGAGTAGTCCAGGGCCATAGGCTTCACGCGCTGATCCTCGCCTCTGTCACAGGCCTCCACAGGTGGGGATTTTCATAGTCTAGAGTGGTCGTAGAAGGGTGCCCACAGCCGTCGCATGTGTCTTGTAATGTGGCTCGGTTCAAGATCTGTTTTCCTGATCAGATTTCATTTCTAATTAAGCAATCAAAAGCAATAGGTTAAAAGATATAAAATATCTAGGGAAAAGGTAGTTGTCATGCAAAGGGAAAGCGGCTCCTTTGTTCCTGAAGGACTTCCTTGTTTTGTTTTAAGGTGGTTCTCACCAATTTACCAAGGGGCAGTTTGTTCACCAAGTGAATATGTTCTCAGTTTTTCCTCTATTTTAATGTTTTGTTTTTATTTTAATTTTGTAATGGGAAGTTATCTTTCTAGCTTATTGAGTCTTTTCTCTTTTTCTTCTTTTCTCTTTTTTTTCCTTTTCCTTTTCTTTTCTTAAAGACAAGGCCACAGTATGTAGCCCTGGCCAGCCTTGAGCCCACAGAGACCCACTAGTTTTGCATCCCAAGTGCTGAGATTAAAGGTGAGAGCCACCATGACTGCCCACTGAGCTACTGTTTGAATAATTCTTCTTCTCTCTCCCCAAAACTATTATAAATCCTTAACCAAATTTGTCTTAATTTGTCAAATTCGTCAATTTGTCTTATCCAATTTTTTTTCGGTCACAGTCTAGGGTCTCTGAAGAAGGTATTCCTACAGCTTTCCCTGAGCACCACCCTTCCCATTTCTAGAACAGCCGCCCTGTGTAAGAGACTGCATTTTACCTGAGCTACAGACACACATACACAAAAGCACAGCTGAAAATAATGCTTCTTGAACTCAAAACCTAACCTCATCTGTTTGGAGTCTTTTATTTTCTTATTTGTTAATTTCTTTTTGAAAATTACACAAATTTGATTTAATAAACTCTAGATTGTTCCTGCTTGTTTTGTTTTAGTTTGTTTTTGTTTTAATAATTCCAAAGGTGGGAAGGGCTCATGTAGTAAAGCAGACCATGGGTCACACATGTTTTCCTAGCATCCATTCTCCTGCCTGAGAGAGACACTTAGGTATCCCTCATCCGGCCCAGTCAGCCTGTTATTTGTAGTCATGTTTCTTCTTTTCTGTTTATGAGTTTTCAAAATGACCAAAAATGTGTATAAAAGAGGAGAGGATGGTTGCCATGTGAATTCCTAGCCTTCTCCTCAGTGGCTTCCAGGAGAGGAAAATCCAGATGAAGACAGTTTGGCTGTGGGGTCCATAACTACCATTTACCCACAGAGAGAAGATAGTGTTCTGTCCACAACAGCTGAGTTCCCAACGAGGATGTGGCCTTTTGCTTTTGTCATTATTCCCTAAACAGTGCGCTTCGAGCTGTGTGGTGTGCATATTTGATGGTTTATCATAAGTAGTTTGGGAATGAAGATTTGTATGGCGAGTGTGAGAGTGCTGCAGTATTTTATCTGCCAGACTTAATGTGTGAGGGGTTTTGTTAGGCTGGGGGCATGGTTTCCCGGAAGCCATTCTACCCAGATACTGAAGGACAACTCCTCAGCCTTTTGGACTTCTCGGTATTTTGTAATGGCTCAGATTCTGTTTATTCCATTTCCTATTAATAAGTCAGGAGTGGGAGGTTTTGTTTAATTGTGTGTAGGTAAAAAGTAACTGGGTGAAAGGTAATTATCACTCATAAGGGCAGGTATCTACTGTAGTCTGAGGATCTTTGACTTGTTAACCATAGCACCTCTTCGGTAACTGTTTGGTTTTTCCACACCAGAAGGAAGATTCTGCCCAGAATACATAGGATTCCAAGCAAAACTTGTTGGAACTTGCTGCTGTCTTCCTTGCAGCTGACAGCCCATAATTTTCTAGGTTCCGTCCTTCATCATCCTAGTCCACTTGGCAAATTCTCTCTTTCTCTTGTGACAAACTCTCCTGAATGGGATCACTGCGTCTTCCCTACTTCTTGAATGGAGACAGACCTGGAGGATGTCCCCTTGGCTCGAGTTCCTGTTCCTCTGGGACAGTTATCCTCCTATGGGCTGGCTGTATTTTCTGTACCCCCTCATATATTGAACCTGGGTAAAGCATCTACTGGGGGCCTTGCTCAACCTTTCTTTGCCCTTGCCTTTCCCTCCTAAATTAACTAGAGTGGAATTTGGCTTCCACAGACAGAAACCTTTCAAAGACCGTGAATTAAAGAAGGACTAGTAACTTCTCTCACTGCAGTCCAGAGTAGATGCTGCTCCACAACCCCAGTGTGTCTGCCTTGCCGTTCTCCGTACATATCTTCTACCTCTTGGTACAAGAAGAATATTATCGTCCAGCCATGTATTCTTGCCAGGAGTATGAAGGAAAGAAAAGTAGGAAATCATGTCCACTGTTTTCCAGAAATCTTCCTTAATGTTGCATGTATCAGAGAACTTAGTACCTAGGGCCGACTGTACTGCAAAGCATGATGGGAAATGTAGTCTTTGTTTTGGGCCACCATGAATCCAGCTAAGAAGCAGGCATTAGAAGAGGGAGAGGGAGAATGGATGTTTGAAATAACTAGCAGCCCTGCCATGTGTCATAGACAGGCTCACCTTTATCTTTTCTGTTTTACAAGCATGAGAAATTGAAGGAAAATTCGTCCCTTCCAAACTTCTGTGCTGCCTGCCTTCTTTGTACATTTACCGCCACACTCAGACCGTAGCTTTGCATGGTGGTTGGCAATAGCTGTCAGGTAACTCTATACTTACGGTATCATGTATAATACTTTTAGAACTGGTTACTAACTTTTCATGATCAAAATTAGAGCACAAGGGAGGAAAATAATATTGCTTTTTAAAGTGGATTCATTGTATCAGCCTGGCTCCTAATTGATAGTAGACATTTTATTTCTTGAACAAATAGTGAAAATTCTGTGGTAAGAATCTGTATTTTTTTTTTTATCCACCATAACTGTTCAGTGGTTCGTTAATTAAGAAATAATATGGTAGAAATTTAATTTTAACTAATTTGCTTTATGGAATTTTATTTTCTTTTAGTCCAACTGTAATCACGGAAGTAAGGAATGGACTCCAGAAAGCTGGATTGGACCACACGGTTAGAGGCATTGTGATCTGTGGAGCAAATCACAACTTCTGTGCAGGTGACTGAGCGTCTAGATCTCTCATTATCTCTAGAACTATACCCAGACTTCACCCAGCAGTACATCGGCTGTCCCTGGGCAGTAGTCCTGTCCTCAGCACTTAGAAGGCTAAGTGAGGAGAGTCATGAGTTTGAGGCTAGCCTGGGCTATATAATGAGTTCTAGGCAAGTTCAGGTTACACAGTGAGATGGAAGGGAAGAAGGGCCACAAAATAACATCCGACATGACACAGTCATTGTAATCACACACTCTCAGCCGTTACAGCCACCGGTACTGGGCCTGCACAAGACTGATCCTATCCTTAGACAGTTATGGGGGGAGGGGCACTTGGGCCCTACCTCTCCCTGCTGAACTATTGGCGGCTGGTAGATGCTGGGAGAGGGGTACTCATGTCTTCCATTGTATACTCGCAGCTAGCCACCATCTTCCAATGGATAATTCCAAGCCTGTGGTAATGCAGATGGCTCTGGCTAAACTAATGGAAGCAAAACACAAAGGCATGAATGTGAGAAAGGGATTTTGTGGAGAATAGGTGTTGGCAGGGGTGGGCGAGATGAAAGAGAGGCTGAGGGTGTATGAAATTGTCAAACAACAATTTTTTTCGTTTTTTTAAAGTTGAAAAACAAAACAAACAGGTAACATCGAAGATGTGAGAAATATGAATTAGGAAAAAATATATTTACTGAAAGTGACTCAAAGAGAAGCGAACCCCAAGCAGTTGTGTAAGCATTAAAGAAAAGGACTCAGAGCTGCGTGTGCTGGCACAGGCCTGTGAGCTCAGGACATGGAGGATCCCTGAACTGTCCAATGAATTCCCCACAGCCTGAGCTACATACCAACTCTAATAAGTCAGACATAAATAAAATAAAATAAAATAAAATAAAATAAAATAAAATAAAATAAAATAATCAATTGGTAATCAGAAAACCCACAAAATAAATTCTAGACCCAGGTGGCGTCATAGTCAAACTCTCCTACAAATTAAAAAATACTTCTCCAACTTTACCAGAAGATTGTAGGAAGGAGAGAGATGAGGCCTGGAATCTTCTCTAATCAGTGTCCTGAGGCTACTGTAACAAGTTTTCATAAGCTATTATATACTATATTTAATTTAATTGCTATGTCTCAACCAACCAGTTACTAACTCAGAACTTTAAATTTCTTACTGGTAATTCAGACAATCATACTATGTAAGCCAGTTGATAGGAACCCTAAAGGACATGGGGTGTGGGGCCGTGCGGCTCATAGCCTGGTGTAGTCACATGATGGGGATGAAGAGGGGAAAGGGGTGAAGCAGGTAAAAGTTGAACACAAAATTACTTTTTAGTTCAACCGTTTTGCAGTCCTGGAGACTAAACCAGGGCCTTTTGCATGCCATGCTGACGCTCTGAGCCGCTACACTGACAGCCCTGAAATAGTTCATCTTTAAATTTATACCAAGCTTACTGCTGTCAAGGAATACATGATGCCCTATGGAGACACTATAGAATTACCTATTCTGTCACATAAAGACACACACAAAGGCTTTACAGTGTGTTCTCCTTGTTAGAAATGCATACTCAACTTCAGGTTAGTCAAGATAGGTATTGAGACAAAAAAAAGTAACTTGCACGTGCAGAGCGTAAGTCTGTTTGCATGTGCATGGGAGGACTAAGCTCTCACCAAAGTCTTATCTCTGTGTGGTGGTCTCTAGGTGGTCCTTCGTGGTGGCTGTTGTACAAATTTGTCATTTTTATAATTCCCCCATCATTTTTATAATCCAGAAAGACAAGCCATGTTAATCTTCTTACTCATAAGAAATCTATCAGGGGCTGAAGAAATGGCTCAGTGGTTAAGAGCACTGGCTGCTCTTGCAGAGGACCCAGCAAGGTTGGATTCCCGCTTACACTGAGGTGACCTGGCCACTCACCTCCATCTGTAACTCCAGTTCTAGGAGATCTAGCGCCCTCTTCTGGCCTCCACAGGCTCTGCAGGAATGTGCTCAGACATAGCACGCAGACAAAATCCCCATACCTATAAAACAAAAATAAATAAATCATTTTTAAAATGCTTTTAGAAAATCTATTAATACTAAGCTGGTTACCAACATAACTTGTAGGTAGTTTGCCTTTTACTCTGGTGTCTTACAATGTAATGGTTTGTGTTCTTAGCGAAGAAAGGATGACATTCTCCTAAAATAGGTTAGTGAACAGCAAGAGGCACTGATTCTCAAAATGATAGACTTAGTAATGGACCTAGTTCTTTTTCTGAGCTTTTAAATTTCCCCAAACTTAGGGCTTCTCTCTACAAAATGGGAACACAGAATATGGACGGTTACGTGGTTCACTGGAAAGGTTGGATTTTTCTCTCATTTCCTTCTACTTAGGGCCCAAGAACAAAGCACCTCTCAGCCCCAAGGCATCTGAGTTCTAAGACTGGCTGGGTTTTCTTGTGTTAGTGACCAAGGCTCAGTCTTTCTGAACCACTTCCCTTTGTCTCTGTGTCTTTAGGTGCTGATATCCATGGCTTTCAATCTTCCCAGGGCCTTTCATTGGGAAGCTTGGTAGATGAAATACAGAGATACCAGAAGCCGGTGGTGGCCGCCATCCAAGGTGTGGCTCTTGGAGGAGGACTAGAGCTGGCCTTGGGCTGTCACTATCGGATTGCCGACGCAAAGGTAAGAGGCTGCCAGGGGTGCAGTTAGGGTGGGCCTTGTCTTCAGTGCCAGCTCTAAGTGTGGCCTATGCCTGGGGCTGATGGCTGCTGACAGTTGATTTACTGCTGACAGTCCTGTGCATCTTGAGAGCGGGTGCTCGGTTGGTCCCTGCCCCTTCACAGTGTTCCCTGGGCCTTAGGTTCCAGAGTTGTCTGGTAGATCTTCCACTGGGACTGGACTCCACAACTCTGCATTTTGATCGGTTGTGATTTTCTAGGATGGTCTTCAGTTGTTACAAAGGGATGCTTCCTCGATGAGGGGTGAGGACTACACTCATCTGTGGGGATTAGGGCAAATATTTACTATGTAGTTAGTGATTATGCTTTCAGTAAAGTAGTGGTTGTAGGTTCCCCTCCAAGATCCCTTGTGTTAGTGACAAGGCTCATAGTCTCACTAGCCATGTAGCTGGCTAGATTTCCATTTCCAGGGATGATTTCCCTTCGGTTGAGCGGGTCTTACGTCCAATTTGAGAGCTGCTGTTTACCATGAAGGTATGGATGCTGCTACAGCACTCATGATGCTTGTTTTGGTTCATGAGCAACATAGCTGGCTTAGATGGTTGATTGCTTCCCTCCTTTGGAAGCCTGTGTACAAGCTTTCAGATCAATTCCAGCTCCACAGCCTCTGGGACCCTGTTTCTGAAGTGCATAATGTCCCAGCAACAGGGACTTCTCATCCATCTCTGGGAGACAGCCAAAGGCAAACAAGATACTACAGTATGTTGGGAGCCTCTGGAGCCATCATGACTAACAGCTCAAACAGGGACTTCTCATGCCTGGTGTCAGGTTTTTTGTTAAGTAAACTATGACTCTTGTGGGTAGCATTGTCAGCCCTGATGGGAAAATGCCATTTAAAACATATATGTATACGTAGATACAGATTCAGATGTGTTATATGTAATCTTAGGTAGATAGATAATAATTTGGTACTTTATGACTCTTTCAAACATCTTGACAGTTTATCCTCTTCTCTCTTCTGTTTTTTTTTAATCACCTTTCCCTTTCCTAACTAAAAATCCCCCCACTTTTACTGTTTCCCCCTGAGAATTACTTGTACCATGATGGTCCCTTCTCTGTTGAAAACTATGAAACACTTCATGAATGTGCGTGCCATCTTTGGCAGCTCCCATGCCAATCATCTCTGTATTGTTCCAGTTCGAGTGTCTGTGCTGCCCAGCCGGGCACCTGCCTTTCTATTACAGTCATTTGGCAGGCATCACATGGGTTTCATCGTGGCTTACATTCACATCCCCCAATGCTAATGATTCTGAGCATCATCTCCCACTTGTGTGCCCTCTTTGGGGTGTTGTTTATTCAGATAATCAGCCCATTATTAGTCGGTTGTCCTTTTATTGTTAAGTTGTGAATATTCTTTGTCGTGTGGAGATGGGAGACACTCTGTATCATGCCTTCCACTCCTCTGGATTTTGTCTTCACATTCTGATGCTTGCAGGAACCCTGAGAGCTGCAGAGGCTACTTTGTTATCTGTGGGTGTCATTATGGAGTCAAAGGGGAAAGTGTGCCCAAGCAAGGGTGTGTGAAAAGACACCAGTTAAAGGGGACAGCAGACACTGCCTCTCGACACTGTTGCAGATTTCAGTGAAACTGTTTCTTATGGGTAGGATGCCATGAACACACTTGCTTAACATCTCATTGTACTGTCTCCTTATGGTGGTCTTTCTGCCTTTATGTTTTGTAGGCTCGTGTTGGCCTTCCAGAAGTCACGCTGGGGCTTCTTCCTGGTGCAAGAGGAACCCAGCTTCTCCCCAGGGTCGTTGGAGTTCCTGTTGCCCTTGACTTAATTACCTCAGGTCAGTGGAAACCCCGGCTGTGGTTTGGATCAACATGTAGAACTAGGCCAGCATCTAGAAAATCTTGTCTTGGTCACTTCCTGCCCATGTGGGCTCTAAGGAGGCTACTTTAGCTTCTCCGGCTCCAAATTTTATCATCTGGAAAACAGAAACAATAATTTTCCTAAGCACTTTCCAAATATTTCCATGAGGAACCCATGTGAGATGAACCAAGGGCTCATCGACTTGGGGTCATATCACAGTTTATCTTTTTGTCTATAGACTACATGTTCATATAGGAAACATAATAGTCAGACCTGGTTTAGAAGGTTTACTGTCTGGGGCCATGGGTATAGCTTATGGTAGAGTGCTTGTCCAGTATGTGTGAAACCTGGGTTTGTCCCTTGGCATAAACCAGGTATTTATTCCAAGCAAGTGTGATTAATCGTGAGCTTGTGGGCCATCTTCCCTTTCATCGTGGGCACAGTAGCAGTGCCTACCAAAGGATGATGTAGAGTATGTACTGTACTTTATGTACTGTACTTAGACCCTTCTTCGAGTTCCCTATTTGTTAGCTCCAGCTTGCTACTGCTGTTTTCTAAGTAAGATTAAGATGAGGCTCCCACTTGCAGGTGACATGATAGTGAGTGAGCAGTTAACACAGCAAAGGTTTGAATTCTGTTATTTTAGCAAAAGGTAGTGTTAACGTGTAAGGAGTTTCTCATCATTTTAAGTTTATCTCATTCAGAAACCTTTCTAAGGTTCCCAGTCTTAATTTCCAGTACAGTAAACACTGACAGATAAAACCTATGTAAATAGTAGCTCTTTAATTTCTAAGAATATAAATGGGTGATTTTTTAAGAACTAATATTAGAGATCTATATGCTCTGATTAAAAAAAGACTGACAGAAAGCAATATGCGCATGGGCCAACATAAAAACCAACAGTCTACATGAATTAAAAATAGCTTTGTCCTCTTAAATGAGGTGTGCGGAAGGACAGTTAGAAAAGCTAGATATACTGAATCCAGATTCACTCAAACAATCAGGTTACCAATTGATTAATGACGAGTATGATTTAAAGAATAAGTATTTGAAGTGATTTCGATTTCTTCAGAGAATGCTTGGACTTCAGAGTTCTACAGAAATTTAATGCACATGAGACAGGTTATTCAGCAAAAGACAAAATAGAAATAAGCATAGAGTATGTGAGGGAATAGGAGTGGTGGGTTCTGAGTTTTCAAACCCTAAGGTTTACAGAATTAAGCCAGTGAGGAAATTCATCAGGAAGCCAAGAGTGCCCTAGAGAAAATCAGGAAGAAAAATGACTTCTTAAACAAAGAGAAGCTAAGGGAACTTGGCTCGGGCTTTGCCCGCAGCACTGTTCACAGGATGCCACTGTCTGCCTACAGCATTGATTCATGGGCTGCTGCCATTCTAGCATCACGAGAAAAGCAGCAGAAACTCTTGAGATGGACAGGTTTTGACCTGTGAAGCAAAGGCCCTGTGAACAGGGGAGACGCTGGCACAGGAGTCACATGCCTGTCTTCTTGAGTAGATGTTGTGATCTGCTTGGGGGTTGGCCCTAAAATGATAGCTCAGAGACATTCTATGAAGACATTGAAAATTTAAGCTTTAGAAAAAATCTTGAAAAAATTTGGAAAGAAACAAGGCAGTGTCAAATGTGCAGGAGGTGCTCTCGGTCACTCTGGGTCTCCCTCCGGCTCAGCTTACAGCACTGTTGGCTTACAGCCTGCTAGACAGAGGTCTGGTCTACACTGCGTGTGGCCCAGGAAAGAATGCGTTTCAGCCTGGCTGAGGCTTCAGGTTGAGCATGCAGAGCCTTCTTATGTTTACTTGTTAGTAGTTTGGATCAGAACTGGGCTTTTGTAAAGGCATTATTAACCGGAAATACAGCCCAGATATTCTTTCTGTGAGATTCAAGAGCTTGTCAACAGCCAGCCCCTCCATGGACTGCTTACATTCCCCACCGTGTTGCCCCAGAGCTCTGTGTAGTGCCCAGATTTCATTTTCCATGCCTTGGTCTTTTTGCCCTGCCTAAGCAGGTTTACTTATGCTCACCCCAGTGTCTTTATACGGAGGACGTCTGACGCCACTCACCGGATGAGGAGGTTCGGAAGGCTGTTGGGGAAGCAGTGGCTGAAGAACCATGATTCCACCAAGCTTGGCTTCACTTTCCTGCCAGGGCACTGAAGGAGCAGTTGTTTAATGGCGTCTGCTTCCTCCAAAGCCTCCATAGGAAGCAGGGTTGCAAAGCTTGCCCAGTCTATAAGCTAGGTCAGAGTCACAGTGCTTGGTGACCAGAAAGGGATAAAACTCAGTCTGATTTCTCCTATGTGATTCTCACTGTACTGTGTAGGATGCCAGCTTAATCAATGTGGGTTCCCCTGTTCAGCCCTCTAGGTTTGTGTTTGTGGACTGTCTGTTTCCTTTATCAGTACAGTTCCCAGTTTGCAGTAGGTACAATGTAGAGATCCCTGCCATACTGTTGCTTACCTCTTCTACTGCAGTCCCAAGCCCAGCCATTTCTCACACTTCTATAGAGACACACAGGGTTATAGAGCTCTATAAGGATCTAAAGACACCACTCGTCTTTTACCGAGTACTCAGAATTAGTATGGTAAACATAATTACCTCCATTTATCAGAGGTAAAATCGGAGTCCTTGCACAGTTCCGCATGGTTTCTCTAATAGTAAGAATTAGAGCTACTGTTTGAATTCAACCACAACAGTCCAGCCTGGGCATGGTGGTGCACACCTTTAATCCCAGCACTTAGGAGTCAGAGACAAGAGGATCTCTGAGTTTGAGACCAGCCTGGTCTATGTGTGGAGTTCCTGGGCAGCCAGAGCTACATAGTGACACCCTGTCTCAACAAACAAATCACCAAGTACAGCACTCAGGTTGGTCTTAGGCATTTCACCTACCAGTTGGTATCTTCAGGAATGGCAGCCTTCCTCACTAGACAGAGCAATGCCCTAGTGTGTCCTCACACTGTTATTTGTTTTATTTCCTTTTGCTCCAGGAAGATATATTTCCACAGATGTGGCACTCAAGCTTGGAATTCTGGATGCAGTTGTGAAGTCAGATGCCATTGAAGAAGCCATCAGATTTGCTCAGAAGATTATAGGTAAACAATAATAGAAAATAGTGCAAGATTAGGAATAAGCTAAATGTGCATCTAGTAAGGAACTCCTTAGTAGCTGATGGGCATCCGTGTAGTAGAATGTAGCCAAGCCTCAGCGCTGTGATAATCTGCCATAAACTCCATGCTATATTGTATCAGCTAATGAAAACAGTGCTATTTTAAGTGGGTGTTTTGCCGATGGTGTAAAAAAACAAGGGGGTGGGGATGGGAGAGAAGGTAAGCATGCTGAGAGTGGGCACACATAACTGCTGCGTATGCCGGAAGCATTCACAGGCAGTGTAATGACTCTGGAGTGGAACTGGACGTTTGCTGAAGCTCAAAGTTTATAGTTTATTCTGCCGCACTCTGGGGATTTTATACCCTATGAGTAAATTTTCTGCTTGAAAGGTAGAATTAAAGTTGAAACAAAGGAACAAACATGTAGCGGTGGGACCTGCATGGCTCTCAGAGGCAGCAAGATCTCTGGAGCTTCTGTCTTGGGCAAATGACTTCCGCCCTTGCCGAGCTTGCAGACCAGCAGTGTTTCTTCAAGCATGCTTTTAGTACCACCTACTGATAGATGTTTCACTGATTTTTTTTTTTGTTGTTGTTGTTCGGTTGCTTCCTTTTTACTTCAAGCTATGCCTTTAAAGCAACCGTAGCTGAGTGCAAAGCCAGAGTTCTGGTCCCACTAGCCTCCCTGTGAGAAAATCACAGCAGAAGCCAAACGGTTTGATAACTTCTGCGGGAAAGTCTATGGAGGCTGCAGCCTCTAACTGAGCAGGGAGAAGCTAAAAACTGCCTATGAAAATACTCACGAGGATCGTGAGTGGAGACTAGCATGTGTGCTAGTCTCCACTATGTGACTAGAAGGCTCGGGGTCACTCCAAGGCATGCCCCTGGCAGGGACCATTTTTTGAAATCTTTTTTTTATGGCCCGACTAGTTGAAGTTTCAGTGTGACAGTGGCACTCACACTACACCGATGAGGTATTGATCCTGATGAGGTATTGCTGCCTTCTAACCAGGAGTCAGCAAGTCCTGTCCGCGTGGAGGCGCCCTCCCTGAGGCACTCTGCCTCTCCGTGGCTCACTGCCTCCCAGGCTGCTGTCTGTGTCCCTGTGCTCCAGGGAGGGCTGCTTGGCTCGTGGGCACTGACCTGGCTTGTGGGCACCGATTTGCACAATTTGCTTGCAGAGAGAGCGCCCCAGGCCATTCTTGGAATCGGCCTCAGGTTCACGCTACTGATTTCTGTTCATAGCAGCCTGGCTTCCTATGGGAAGTTCTGTCCTTCCCTGGTTTCCCTGAATTCTGCTTTGAGAGTTTAGTACTTCAAAAAGAGGATAAGGACCAAGGTCTGTGGTCTAGGGTGTTTATTGATTTCGGCTTTTAAAGTTGATTCTAAACGTTAAATTCCGACGCTTATAAAACAAAACGATGGCTAGTCTCAGCAACATTATAGTTTGTCCACTTGGTGGCACCCCAATGTTGAGCCATTGTCTGCTTTAAAACTGAAGTTGCCTACAGTTCTGGCTAGGGGCAGTTCTTTGAGACTGCTTTAAAACTTTGTTGAGAAGAGTGGATGGGGTGGGTAAACTTGATTGTGGTGTACAAATGTTTCAGCAGTGAGGCTCTGCCTGAGTGATAAGTGTTGTGTTTTATATTAAAAAGAGAAGAGCAGAAGCACGGTATGGTGAGGTGAGAGGGGTGCCTCGGTCGGTCCATGCTGCGGCATCCCCTCCCCCTGCGGGACCAGCCACACGATGGGTATAGTGTAGAATAGAGTTTATTTAGGGGATGGGAAGGGGAGTTGAGAAGGGAGTAGAGAAAGGCAGACACGGGGTGGGGGGCGGGGGGCGGGGGAGGAAGAAGGTAAGGGAGAGGTGGGCCAGGAAAACATGGAGAGAGGGGGAGGGGCAAGGGGAGAGAGGGAGAAAAGGCAGAGAGGGTAAAAACCAGGCATTACCTGGCTTTTGCCAGGTAACTGTGGAGCGGATCCTAGAAGGGAAGCTAACAATAAGTACTTGGAGAGCGAAACCACAGGCTTGATTCTAATTCCAAGAAGAAAACAAAACCACAAAAATTTACATTATTTTGTACTTATGACTAGTTAGAATCAGTAAAAGTAGTTACAAAAGCCGTAAGGAGATAATGGTAAATGAAAAAATTGTTTACAAAACTTACTGTGTGGTTTTTGCTTTTATTGTGGCATGGTTTTCTGTTTGTTTGCTTGCTAGTTGGTTGTGTGGGGAGGCTCACTGGGAGCCAAACTCTGGGCTTTACATATGTGTGACAGATGTCACCAGCCCTTTCTTTCTTTCTTTCTTTCTTTCTTTCTTTCTTTCTCTCTTTCTTTCTTTCTTTCTTTTTTTAGCTTAGGTTATGTTAGCTTTCCCAAATATTTTGAATTTTTAATATGTTCAACTTCATGAATTTCTTCATTATGTAGATCATAATTGACTTTATTTACAATTTTCCATTTAAGTAATAATCCAGATGAAGAATAGTTTAAACATTCCCTGAACTTCCTTAAGCTTCCTTGATGTTTAGTTTATGAACAGTGGAATTCATTCATTTTAAGTGTAGCGTTTGGTGAGTGTCGGTAATAGTTTACAGGTGTGTGATTACCACCAGAGAGTAGTGGAAGATATACATTTCATCTCAAAAAGTACTGGCTCCTTCTGGGAGATGCCATTCAGCTGAGACTTGCCAACTTTAAGACACAGTAGTTTTCTGGTTTTAGAATTTCATATCCATGTAGAGTTGGACTCTGTAAGGCTTTCACTTAGCATGGTTTTACGAGTCGTCCGTGCTGTCTGGTATAGTAACAACTGACTCCTCTCCATTACTGAAAAGTGTTCTGTAGTGTGACTGAACCATAGTTTCTTTAGCTGGTGGACAATTAGTTTTTACCACGCTGGATCCTCACTGATCTTTTGAGGACATGAATTTTATAAACACACACACACACACACACACACACACAGAGAGAGAGAGAGAGAGAGAGAGAGAGAGAGAGAGAGAGAGAGAGAGAG
>NW_021626680.1:0-7082 GCF_004785775.1 Grammomys surdaster
TATCTGATTTCTGTTACTTTAATGTAACCACCTAAAAATCTAGATAATATGAAGCCTTCATTGTTTTTAATTTGAGAACTCTTAAAACATCTATCTTTGTAGAAAAGGCACCCTGAGGTGAGGTGGTCATGGAACCTGTTCTTTGCAGTGTGAGCCAATCATGAGGTGAAACTCAACATGGAAGGCGCAGAGGACAACCCCCCTCATCCACCAGTTAACCGCACCACGGGCTAGCCACACCCCCTCTCGTCTTCAGAAGTTGAAAACACAGTAAGAACTGTAGCCCAGCAATTTTTCTTTCAATCAATGTTTTCAGGGGGGAAAAACTTAACATTTCACAGTCTGAGTTTCTACAGAACTTTTTATTAATGTTTCAGAAGCTGAGATGAAAGCTCACTGCTCAGCAGAGGGCGACACTGAGTGTACAGATAACTTGTTTTAGAATATCTCAATAGTGGCTGACATCTTCTATTACATGGGGCATAAGTTTTATAATTATTAATTTTGTAAATTTTTAAAGGAGGTAGAGATAGTTTAATGTTAAAGAATATTTTATTTAAATGTACTTATCTTTAAAAATTATTTTATGTCTACGAGTATTTTGCCTTTATGTGCTGTGGTGGTTTGAATGAAATGGACTGCCATAGGCTCATAGGGAGTGGCACCATTAGATGGTGTGGCCTTGTTGGAGGAAGTGTGTCATTGGGGTGGGCTGAGGTTTCAGATGCTCAAGCTAGGCCTGGTGTGAGTCTCTTCCTGCTTCCTTTGAATCCAGACATAGAAATCTCAGCTACTTCTTCAGTGTCATGTCTACTGCATGCCATGGTGACCTCTGAACTGTAAGCCAGCCCCCAAGTAAACGTTTTCCTTTATAAGAGTTGCTGTGTCATGGTGTCCTTTCACAGCAACAGAACCCCTAAGACATGTATATTTGTCCAAACCTGGTGCTCGTGCAGCCAAAAACCAGGCAGCAGACCCCCAGGGGCTAGAGAAGAATGACTGTGAGTCCCATGTGGGTTCTGGGAACCAAGCCTAGGCCTATACAAGGGCAGCAAGTGCTCTTGCACCACTCGGCGTCTCTCCAGCCTTTTAATTGTTCTGAGGCAGGGTCTCACGTGGTCTAGCCTGGGCTTGAACTCCCTCTGGAGATGGTAATGCCCTTCAGCTCCTAATTTTCCCAAGTGCCAGGATAACAGCTGTAGTTCACCACTCTGAATGCAGGAAGAGCCAGCGGAGTTAGCTCCTGTCCTACCATAAGTTCCTTGAAGCACTGGCATACTAAATATAAATCACTGAATGCTGCTGTTTAGGGGCTAAGCTCCTCTATTGGGATCCAATACACAAGGCTAAAACTGAAATTCACCCAAGCTAAAGTTCAACCCAACAAAGCCATTTCTCTGACCTGAAGAATCGGGATCTGTGAGATAAGAGCCAATCTTCCCAAGCAGGTCAGTTATAACTGGGAGGATTACAGCTTCCTCTGTATATACACCTCCTGGGAAAAAGTAATCCTGATATAAACAGGGATGTTTCCGATCTTTCATCTCCTGTCCCTTCTTTCAAGGAAACAACCCACTTAGTCAATACCTTCTTTCTTTGTTTCTCTTAAGATTTATTTTATGAATGAGTATGCCTGAAGAGGGCATCAGACCACATAATAGATGGTTGTGAGCCACCATGTGAGTATTGGGACTTGAACTCAGGACCTCGGGAAGAGCGGCCCATCCCCTTAACTACTGAGCTCTCTCTATCCCCACCTACTTTTTTTCTTTTCTTTCCCTTGGGACAGGGTTCTCTGTGTGGCCCTGGTTGACTTGGAACTCACTGTGCAGATTAGGCTGGCCTTGAACTAAGAAATCTGCCTGCCTCTGCCCCCAAGTCCTGGGATTAAAGGTGTGCACTACCACTGCCCAGCTATCTTGTCAATACTTTCTTCAAGCCCTTTTCTGTCTCTAAAACTTGTGCTCAGATCCTCAGAATATGTATTCTATTTCATGGAATGAAATGTCCAGACTCTTTAAATTTTGACTCTGTATCTTGTCAGGCATGACATCAAACTAACTTCAGGCTGCCTTGAAGAGCAGCTGTCCTTCTTGTCCAGGTTCTCGGTGTCCCAAGATGCTACAACTGCCTCCAGTTTACTTTAGAACAGTGAACGGGGTACTGACTCAACAAGCACATGCAACTCTGATCTTTCAAATAAAGGCAAGATTAACAAAGTAATCACTGGGACGGAGAAGAACAAATAGGTCATCAAATCATCTTCTCCCCAAGATTCCTCACCTCCCATCTACTCCCCTATTCTCAGCTACTTAGCAAAAATAAAATAAAATTTGAAATATAAAATGTATAATTGTTTCCTAAAATCCTTGCGGTCTTTAAGCGGTAAACATATTTTATGTCAGTGCGCTGGCCAATGGCTGGGAACCTTAGGAAACTCAATGGAAATCCAGCACTACAGAGACTGGGAGGCATTAGACACAGGGAGGACACAGGGGCTTAGAGATACATAAAACAGCATGGCAGTTAGTCATAGCTGGATAATGAAGCTCTCATAAAACCCAAAGAAGCATCTGACAGCTCAGTCACGGCCATTCCTGGAGAACAGTGCTCTCACCCTTCCCACGCGCCCTGCTCTGTCCGTCTCCATCTTTCTTAGCTAATTTCCTTTGCAGTCATCCATAGGTATGCACCTGGTTCTGTGTGAACTCTAGCAAACCCAATGAATCCAAGGAGGGATTTGTGGCAATGACAAGCTGCAGCTGCTCAGTTGAGCAATCTGGAGCCGGCAGGTGTATCTGCAATATATGATGCTAGTCTCTATGAGCTGAGACCTCAGCCTCAAGTTCAAAGCTAACCACAGCCACTTTCACACAGATGTGAAAAGCAATTTTATTTCCTCTGATATGTGTCCTTTTCCTGGGCCAGCCCAGCTATGCTCAACTGAATCATACCTAATTCATAGTGTAGCACACATCTGAAGGCTCACCTTTTGGTGGGACTGCATATTTGGACTCTACAGAGCTCCACAGCCAGCTGAACACCTAACATGTAGCTGAGTGTATACTTCCCAGCATGGCTGGAAATGAAAAAATACATAGTTTCTTCCTTGTGAGGGGAAGGGAAAAGAAAAAAGTATGACTAACTTCTCGTCTTTTCAGGAGTTTTGAGTGACTATTTTCTATCCAGCCTGACTTGGAAGTGCTGATAGAATGTGGGACTTTTGAATGCCTGGGAGGTGCTGAGTAGGGGGAAAAAGCACTGGAGCATGCAGTACCAAAATTAGACACCAGAGGGAGCAAGAAGCCATTACAAGTTTCTGAAAAAGTTCTCCAGTTGGGAAATGACATACACGCACAGCCCAGAGACCACACACCCATAAAAGATTGAGAGGTTCCAAAACTATCTAGGCTGATGAGCGAATGTCCACTCTGTATGAATCTAGTCCATAAATGACTGGGGGAAGAGGCTGCTACTCTATTCTCTTGGTATATCTAACAGGAAACAAATAGGAGAGAAATGTCATAGGAACCACAGAAATGAAACCTACCCAGACATGGTAGCTCCTTTGTGTAAACATATGGGCAAGCTCAGGGAGGTCTGCCATTAGTATGAAGCCAGCCTGGGCTACAGAGTAAGACCTTGTGCAAAACAAAACTAACAATGAAACAAACAATCCAGGGATACACCAAAGTTGAAGAATTCAGAGAAAGAATGGAAAGAAATTGCATTAAAGAAACACAAGGCACTGTAAAACACAACACAAACAGCCAATGAGATTACAGAAGCAACACGGGACAAGATAAGAATGGCAACAAAGTGTCAGAAATCATGAAGAAGAAACAAAGGGAAAAATACACAACTGGAGAACTCAGCAACGGAATTTAAAGACGCAACCGTTTTTCAACATTACATCTGATCAAATAACTCAGAAAACTGGAGGACAGACAATTTAAGATCATGAAGTAGAAGAGACAGAAGGAAGAGTGACACGTGAGGGATGAGACACTGTCAAGATGGCCAACACACGCTTGTGCACTGTGCACACACATATGCAAACACACACACAGAGTCACAGTGTAAGAGGGACAGTGTAATGTGGCAGTCATTGTCCTGCTGACTGAGGGAAGGGAACCAGGCCTCTACATGCTCACTACCTCTATTTCCTGCGTAGGAAGAGGTATGTATGTGTCATGAGACACATATGGAAATACTACAGAACAACTCTCCTCCATCTAGGTTCTGGGGACTGATTGGGTTATGAGGTTCTGCAGCAGGAACTTTTACCCACTGAGCTATCCCACTGGCCCTGCATATCTAAATTTAATGAGGAACTTGCACAGAGCCATTCTAGGCTAGCATCCTTTTATCCTGCCTGCTGTTCTGAGTTAACGTCATTTGTAAAACACTGAGTTAAAAGCTTTGGCACATTCTTGTCCTTACTATATGTCAAAACTTATGTCAACAAATCCGCTGCTGGGTATTTTCTTTCTGCTAGTTCAAAACTTTTACTGGAAATAAGATCTACTTCTACATAATTTATGCTAGAATATATGATATTCTTTGTGTCATTTTTATACTGATACATTTGCCTGTCCTCAGGTTTTCTTATTAGTCATCAAATGCCAAAATGAAAAGATTTCATCTCTTGAAAAACTGAATAGAAAGTTGTCAAATATTGTTGGATAATCTCAACTAACACCTTTTAAAGGCATTTCCTACAGACTATTGGCAACATACCATATTGGTTTTGATTGTGGCCACGTTTCCTTATGTGTGCTGTTCACTTCAATGATTTAATAACTTTGTGATGTACTGGACAACGACAGGGGACCAGAGCCATTACAAGGTCCCCTTCGATTACTGGAGGTCAGGCCTCTATCTCCGCCTTCGCAAGATTAGAATCACCACAGCCCTTCTATACTTAGAGAAGGGAGGAGATGTCAGGGGCAGCCCTGCTTACACACTGAAGGCCTAAAATCAGCCATAGGCCTAAACTCAGCAATAGGCCTATCATGCATGTATAGTAACACCAAGTCTTGGGTCTCTGTGGAAAAACATTGAAACAGATGGCTATAAGCTATTGTAAACAGGCAGCTTTCGTGGAAATTTATCAGCCTGAGTAGTCATAGACCTTGTAAATAGGTAGCCTTGGCGGATAATACCAACTTAGATAAGGACAAGTGAATCATAGGCAGAGTCATAGTGACCTGTCCCCTGAACCTTCACCCAGCCAATACCCTGTTCTGAAAGATATCTGTATTCCCTGTGAACACCCACGCTCCAGTGTCATCCCCTTCCCCACGTCCTGCCTTTCTGTGTTTATAACCCCTGTGTGAATGAATCATGATTTGAAAAGAATAAATAAATTATTAAAAAAATAATTTTGTGATGTTCACGTCTTATCTGTTCCCTGAAACAGGGTATAACCTTGGATTATGGACAGTCCCTACTTCCTCTCTAGTTACTCTAAAAGCCTGTTCTCAGTTTTCCTCTTTCAATTCTGAAAAATGATGCAATACAGAAAACTTCAAAAGGTTCTATTACTTCCATGTCAGAGGCAGGAAAGCGCAAGGTAAAAAAGAAAACATCAAGCACGGTGCACTGTCCACACTACCCAGCTAAACAGTATCATCGTTTCCTAGCAACACCAACGCTGTCTAGGAAACACGGTCTGCAGCCTCCCTTTGTCCTTCACCATCTCTGGCTCCCAGCCTTATCACACTCAGCTTACAACGGCAAAAAGGACAAAGGAGTAGTGGGAAAGTGCACTTACCATGAACAGACAGACGTGCTGCACATGTGAGGGCCTGTGGAACTCTACACTCACAAGACTGCTCTGTGAGATAGTGAAAGAGTTCTGGAAACCCAATTTTCCTCTTTCTCGTGCTCCCTTCCAGTTTGCTTCTTACCTTGTAAGAACCTACACGAGCTGCCAATGATCCTCCTCGAAAGGCAAGCAGGCAGCACAGCTCTGGGCTCTCGCCTTTCTCGTGGGGGGAACAGGAGGACCTAGAGTGATCCACATGCTGGCTAATACCTTTGACAAATGACTTTCAAAAATATCCAGTCACCAAGTTTGCATCAGCTCTGGGAATGTTTAGACATGACACCAGCAGCAGCCAGTTCTGGGGACTGTCAGCTCTGACTGAGCACATTGTGACAGTGAACAGGCCCACAGGGACTTAACACAGGGTTTTCTAGAACAGCAATTTCAAGTTTTCTTCTAGGCAAAACATGCTTTCAGGGTTCTAGACTCAAATATCTGTGTCCTGTCCCACAGAACAAGATTCACAATTCCTGTACAGTCATATCTGAGCAACTTCCAATGACTCCAATGTACAACCTGCCCATTGCCACTGTGCAGGACCTTTGCCTGTAAACATTACCCAGTTTAAAATCACTACTACATTCTTTGTTTTGTTCTCTGCAAATGTCTTCCCAACACTATAGCTACTACAGCATAGTATGGTATATATACTATAGCTATTTCAAGTGTTTCAAAGCAAAGCAGAATGTGAATTAAACTCATTCTTTAAAGTAATTTTTAAATACAAGAACCTCAGTTTGGGTCACAGATCTATACATACCTCTTAGTACAGGCTAAATACACACACTTAATAAACATGTTCTGAGTGTCTCTGGTGTCACCTGGGGAAACACTAGTGATGAGGATGTCACTGAGGTGAATGCATGAGCAACAGAGACAGAGGATGGAGATACCATGCAGCTAAAGATGGTTGGAGAGAGCCCCACTCACAGACCCGGAGGAGTTGAAGATGAGTGGTTAGTGCACAGTTTTCTGAGAGTAGAGCACTTAACACGTAACGAATCTCAAACACAGAGGTCCTAAAGCTTCAGAAGAAATCTCTGGCATTTCTAGAGAAAAGTGCACCTGGGCCAGTGTCCTACTTGCTTGTCCTGTTGCTGTGATAAACACCCTGATAAAAGCGACTAAGGAAGGAGTTTCTCTTGGCTCACAGTTCCAGAGTGCAGCCCGTTGTGCCAAGTAGTCAAAGCATCAGGAGCTTGAAGCAGCTGGAGACACTGTGTCCACAGCCAGGAAGAGCAGGATGGTGAAT
>NW_021626681.1:0-6605 GCF_004785775.1 Grammomys surdaster
GACCAGTCTGCTGGGGGAGGTACAATTAACACATGAGTAAGTAAGCAAATGATGTGCTCTGTGGGAAAAAACTGGGTAAACAACGACAGGGAGACTTCTTGTCTCAAGTGTGGGAGAAGGCTTCTAAGAAATAATATTTGCCAGGGGTGGCAGATCACATGGCTTTGATCCCAGTACTCAGGTGGCAGAGGTAGGCGGATCACTGTGAGTTCAAGGCCAGCCTGGTCTATAGAGTGAGTTCCAGGATAGTCAAGACTACACAGAGAAGCCCTATCTTGAAAAACAAAAACAAAAGGAAAAAAATATTTGGAGAAAGACTGGTAGAATGAGTTCAATAAACAGGGTTAGGATGCTATATTAGGTACTTTTCTGTTGCTATGATAAAACACCATGACTAAAAGCAACTTATAAAACAAAGAGTCTAATTGGGCTTACATTTCCAAATGGGTAAGAGTCCACTGTAGAAGGGCAGGGCATGGCAGCAGGCAGGAAAATCAAACCTGACTCTAAACTACTAGTCCAACAAAGAGCAAACTGGAAGTAGGATGGACCCTTAAGCTCTCAACTGCTTCCCCCAGTGACATACCTCCGCCAGCAAGGCTGCACGTCCTAAACAGTCTACCAACAGGGGACCAAGTGTTCAAATGCCTGAGACTATGAGGGTCATTTCTCACTCAAACCATCAAAGACACAAGGAAAAAACAATGGTACAGGGGAACACAGCCGCTGTTGCCTAATGGACTGAGGTGATACAACATCAAGAACTTAAATCAGAGGACCAAAGAGAAGATTCTTCTGAATGCAGTGAGATGAGAGAAGGGAAGGAAGGGTAAATACAGAGAACCAACCGATGGGCTTTTACAGAGGTCCTGGGAATTCGACAACAGAATAAGGAGCAGGGTGAACCTGAAAGAGGGAGTTTAAAGGTATTTAGAAGATAGAGAAGAAAGGCTAGTGGCAGATACCACATTCATAAGGGCAGGGCATGCAGACCAAGAACAGCCAAAATATCCAATTAGTGTCCCTTGGGATTTTTCACAGCTAGCTAGTATTTCTACATGCAAGGTCATAAAGATCAATGCGAGGAGTTTCCAGTTCAGGGGAGGGGTCAAGGAACAAGAAAAAGTCAATCACAGGCAGTAACAAGCTTCTACATCACATGCCAACTGTCTTAGTTCTGACAGGCTCAATTCTCAAAGTCTATGCAATTTGTTCTGTCTCCATCAATGCTAGAAGCTTGGTCATGACTAGGAAACAAGTAGCTTGTGTCCACATTTTACATTTCTTGACAAATATTTACATCACCGGGATTATATGCATTTATGTAATTATATAAGGAGAAAAATCAACACTTTGCATAGCCTTCTGTTAAATTTAAACAAATTCAAGGCACCAAGTAAAGTATTTCAGTGCACTAAAGAAACAGGGTACAGCCGGGCGGTGATGGCGCACACCTTTAATCCCAGCACTTGGGAGGCATAGACAGGCAGATTTCTGAGTTCGAGCCCAGCCTGGTCTACAGAGTGAGTTCCAGGACAGCCCGGGCTACACAGAGAAACCCTGTCTCGAAAAACAAACAAACAAAAAAACCCCAAAAAACAAAAACAAAAACAAAACCAGGGTGCAGAGATGGTTCAGTACAATGATTGACATGTAAGCATGAGAACCCAAGTTCAGATTCCCAACACCCACATAAAGCTGGGTCTCTCTCTCTCTCTCTCTCTCTCTCTCTCTCTCTCTCTCTCTCTCACACACACACACACACAGAGAGAGAGAGAGAGAGTGTGTTGAGTGCACTAGCACACATATACCACACACGTAGACACACTAAAATAACTAGACATTTCCTCACCATGAATGAGAATGTACACCCTCTGGAAGAAAGCACTATAGGAGTGCTATAGCAGTCACCTACTGGTAACCAATGATGTCCTCAAAGCAGCAAATGTCTGTTTCATGGGAAACAATTGAAAAAGCTAACTACAGTGACATTCATCTTAAATCATTAACCTAAAGATGAATTCAGTTACTCAGAGAAGGGGGAAAACTAGCATTCTGTCGTTTAGAGAACACCAAACTCCTGAGTCGTGGAAGATTAAAAACAAAAATAACACAGGGAGCTAAGGCGTTAGCTTAGTCAGTAAAGTGTTTTGCAAGAATGAGACTCTGAGTTTATCATTAGAACCCACATTTGGGGAAAAGAGACAGACATCTTGGTGTGGGTTTATAATCTGAGAGCTGGGGAGGCAGAAACAGGCAGATCCCTGAGGCTCACTGGTTAGCCAGCCTGGTCTACTTAGCCACTGGCCAGTTCCAGACCAATGAGAGACTCTATGTCAAACAAACAAAAAAGACGGATGGTACATGAGTAACACCACATACACACACAAACACTCACACACACAAACACTCACACACACATACACACACACATTCACTCACCACACACACTCACACATACACTTACACACACACACACATTCACTCACTACACACACTCACACATACACTTACACACACACACATTCACTCACCACACATACTCACAAACACACACTCAACACACACATCCTCATAAACACATATACACGCTCAGACATGCTCACATATACATACTCACACACACAATGCTAACGTGCTCACACATGTACCCCCCCCACTCACACTCATACACACACACATACATACTCAGGCATGCTCACTCACACACAGGCTCACTCACACTCACTCTCTGAAACATACACCCATATATACACACTCACACAAATACATAGACACACTCAGACACATCAAAGTAAATAAAATTCTTAAAGTAAAACGTTTAGCATAATTTTTCTAGTAAGTTGATGTTGAACAACTATTAAGTGTTCTAAGTATCAGGATAAACAATAGCACAGGCTACCTGGCTTTCTCTTTTTATGAAACACAAAATATATCAATTAAACCAAACGTCACTGATATTAGTATTAATTCCTTACTCACAGGTATGAAGGGGAATAAAATAACAAATCTCCAGGGAATTAAAATGTACAGAAAGGCACTAGAGCTAAAATTATACTTTAAAAACTGTGATGGCAACACACAAGAAAAAGATAAATTTGACTTAATTACCAACTTCACACACTGCTACATATAAAAGGGAAACACTGTTTACTTTTACTATGTAGACACACTGGGAACGCCCCACACTCTCACGTTAACTCTTAGGGCTCCTCACTCAGGAGCTCAGCTTCTCAGTCCCTTCCAGCACATCCACACACACCCTAACCACCCCACACAACACAGCAGACTGGACCCGGAGCTTTGCACATGTTAAGCAATACTTCTCTAATATTGTATGTTTTAGATATTTAATCCTCAGTTTCACATCACTTAATCAAATTTTTAATAGGCTGTAACAAAAGACCCAAGTGAAAATGCCTGTCTCCACCAGTAAAGGCTTGTGACCACAAGACATAATACTTTCTAGAAAGTAGCATTTCTTTGACTCTCAACTATAGTAATACAAGAAACATTAAGGACCCTGATGACTAAAGAAACTGAAGTAGAAGAAAGAGACATAAAAACTGTACTAATGAAGCCAGGCAGTGGTGGCGCACGCCTTTATTCTCAGCACTTAGGAGGCATAGGCAGGCGGATTTCTGAGTTCCAGCACAGCCAGGGCTATACAGAGAAACCCTGCCTCGAAAAACAAAACAAAACAAAACCCAACAAAAAACCCCTGTATTATACTAATGGACTTGAGTCCCTTGGAGCATTTCCATGTGTGAGAGGGTTTAATGCAGAGCTTCAATGCGCATGACACATAAAGCCTGTGGCAAGGCTTTATAGCTGGAAGTCATCCACACTCAACTCTTGAATGCATAAGGACAGGCCATGATCTTCAAAATCTTGGTACTTGATGCTTAAAAACAGAACAAAAAAAAAAAAATCGCCTAGCAAGTCTAAAAGTGTGTAGAGGTGAAACAATTAGTCAGATCATGAGGAACTACACTAGAAGAGCAAAATGAGAACATTTAAGAAATGGTCTTAGAAATATCTAGCACACACGTGTCTACAGGCTTAACCTTGCTGGTTATTATTATCTGCTACAAACCGCAGCAGATTTGGAAGTTCCACAGAACTACTCAGAGGCTGAACTCAGACACAATGACTTAATGATACTTTCTTGAATCTCTGACTGACAGCCAAGGTATGAGATGTTTCGAAAGCTTTAGCCTCCAAGAGCAAAGTAAAAACGTTCCTTAGAAAAGAAAGCACAAACTCAAATTGAATTTGTAGAGCAGGAAGAGACTGCGGTTTGAAGCCTTTTTGTGCATGTTTCCTGATACGTCCAGGTTGGCCTCAAACTCTGGCAGCCCTCCTGTCTTAACTTACTAATGGGTAGAATAACAGGTATGCACCACACCTATCTGGGGAAAGGTTTTGTTTTTTGTTTTTAACGTGTGTGTGTGTGTGTGTGTGTGTGTGTGTGTGTGTGTGTGTGTACGTACATATGTATACACGTGTACACACATGCAAATGAAAAAAAAAACCAAAGCCTTCAAAAGGAAAAATTCAGAATAATTTTCCAGTCCCAAATGGAAAACATATATCACAAATATTGTAAGCTTGTACAACAGAACTGAAGGAAAGTTGTAGCCATCTGAAATTCCAGCAGTTAAGCTGATAACTATAAATGGACTGTATCCTATAGGGAACAAAAGGGCATGTGTTCTGTCCCTTCTTAGATCTTTCTGGAGTGGGCTTTTTTTGAGAGTTAATGTAATTTAATTCATGAATATATCTATTTGTGTGGGGGACTGTGCACATGTGTGGGCAAGCACACATGTGTGGGCATTCACACGTGTGTAAGCAGATGTGCACCTCCATGAGTACAGGGTAGCAGATGTCTTGGATCTGGAGCTACACTAATAGCTGTCTGCCAGACGCAGGGCTTGTTACATAGGTGCTGGGCTCCAGACTCTGCCCCCTGTAGGTGAGCAGCAAGTACTGCTTAGCCACTAAGCCACCTCTCCATTCTCTGAAAAAGATTTTTAAGTTCAATGATTTACTTACATTGCAACTGCCTTTTTATTTTTTCACTTTGTCTGCTTGCTTTGTTTCCAAGAAAAACTTCAAGCTTTAAAAAACTGCTGAGTTGGAGGCTGAAGAGATGGTTGAATGGTTAAGAATATTCACTGCTCTTCCAAAGGTCCTAAGTTCAATTCCCAACACCCAGATGGCAGCTCACAGTTGTTTGATGCTGTCTTCTGGTGTGCAGATATACCCATATACACACATAAATCTTTAAAAACAAATCTGTTGAGATTCCTCAGTTGGAAAAGTACTTGCTACGTGCATCAAGGTCAGAACTCATGTAACATCATGAAACATCACGTGACATCGAATCTGTAACCCTACTTTGTACCAAGAGTGCAAACAGGAAGATCTTGGGGTCTTACTGGCCAGCCAGCCTAGTCCAAACTGAGAGCTCCCGGTTTCTGTCTGAAAAAATAAGGTGAGAAGTGATTGAGGAACACATCCTGACATCAATCGTTACCTCTGGCATACACACACACACACACTAAGGTATTACTAACTAAACTTAGGCATAGAGATGCATCTATAGTAAGTCAGTTTACAATGCCATAGTAAAAACTTCTATAAATCATTCAATGCCAGCCCCTCTGCCACACCTTGACCTCCTGACCTCCAGGCTCACTTCCGCTATCCTAAGCACCAAGAGCTCATCTTCTCAAGCATAGTCCTTCCTACCACTGACTGGTTCTACTTCTTCATTCAGAATCAATCTGGACCCAAAGTAGACAGAGAACAAATGTACTCCATAAGTTTCCTCAGGTCTTCCACAATCTTATATTTTATGGGAAAAAAAAAACCAGAAAAGAAAAACATCCCTAACTCTGCTAAGCTACCTTATCAGGGTATACCTTTATATAAACAAAACAATAAAACACAAAATGAAGAAGTTCTTGTATACTTTAAAGTATGTCTATAATTAAATCAGTTTTGTATATTCATGCTTTTACATGTTAACAAGGTCTACTGAACCATGGTCATACACAACTTAAATGTTAGGAAAGGCATAAGGGCCTACTTTATTTGAAATGGGAAAACAATAAATTGAGCTTTTTACCTTTCCCTTTTTCAACATTACAAACAGAATCTTTTTTTTTTTTAATGTTTTTCGAGACAGGGTTTCTCTGTGTAGCCTGGCTGTCCTGCTGTTCTGCGATAGGTTTGATCTTTAATACCACAAGAATGCAAAACACTTAACTGAAACAGACCTCATCCTGTTCAGTGACACCGAGCCGCTCAGATGGCTCAGATGAACCATAGGGAAGAGGAGAAACCGACCTTGCAAGCAGAGGCGAGAGCAACCACTGCACTTGGTCAAGTCAGAGCCATACACCATGCACTGTGCATAAGTACTGAATTCAGCAGCATGAGTTCATATTAATAGTACCAATCTAATGTGAAAGTCTAAAACCCTACATAATGTCACCAAGCCATCCCTTCAGCTCTGAAAAAGGAACAGAGCACTGTGTGGCCTTAGTCCTAACAGTGCTGCAGTGAAGACAGTCCTGGGGGTAGTGATGGGTCCT
>NW_021626682.1:0-2027 GCF_004785775.1 Grammomys surdaster
TGCTTCCTTCTTTCATGAAGTCCAGGATGCAAGCCTATGGGATGGAGATGCCCACAGGGGGTGTCCCCTACCTCAAATACGCTCATCAAGATGATCCCTGACGGTGTGCCCAGAGGCTTGTTTCTTAGGAGATTCTAGACACTATAAAGTTAACAATCCACACTAACCACAACTTCAGTCTTTACAACTTGACGCCCAAACACAACTATCTGAAGCCATGGACCTTTTAACCCTTTTTTTCCAGAATTTCATGATCATCTGTTCAGTTTTTTTTTACCTCTCTCTCTCTCTCTCTCTCTCTCTCTCTCTCTCTCTCTCTCTCTCTCTCTGCCTCTCTCTCTCTCTCTGTGTGTGTGCACATACTCATGCATGTTCCCCGACACATGTGTGTTCTATAGAAGTCAGAAGATACGTTGTAGGAATCAGCTCTCTCCTTCCACACTTTGGCTTTGAGGATTGAATTCAGGTCAAAAGGTAATGCAATACTTTCTGAGTTTTCCTGGCAGCCTTCATTACCACCTTAAAATGCAAATATATGTCCAGGATAACTTCAAATGTCCCCATATTCTTCAACAATTCCAACACTGTTCAAAACTCCAAAGCCTTATTTCAGATTTGATCTCTTAACTGTGAGTGCCTAGAAAATAAAAAAAACAAGTTACATAGTTCCAAAATAAAACGATCCAGCATGAGCAACACTCCTATTCCAAACAGGAGGAATGGAGGCAGAGCAAGGAATATTCACACCAAAAGCAAGACTAAAAGTCAACAGAGAAAGCACCGAGCTTGCAGCACCATGTCTGTCTGGCACTGGGGTGGTGGATCTTCTGGGTTACAAGGGATCAGGTAGCCCCATCCTTCCAGGCATGCTGCTTAGGCACACACAACTTCTCCCTTACGTCAGCTTCACTCCATGGGTGCAGCTTTCCCTGTCAGATGTCCCACAGTTCTGACATCAACATTATAACTTAGGACTTGACATTCACAGCTTCATGCAATAGCCTCTCAGGCCCTTTGTGGGGACTCTGACCTTGCCATACTGCCTGGCCTCCACTGCTCTCTTAAACTGTGGAGCAAAAATCCACTACCTCTTCAATCTTGCATCTTTCATTGATTTCAAAACCAGTACCTGGTAGACAACAATGCTAAGTTCTGCTAACTCAAGACATATTCTGGACCACAGCTATACCAGCTTCTTTGTGCTGACCCCAAGAAACTCTTCTAGGCAACTGCTTCCAAGGAATCAAGAACCCTTTCAGTTCAGGCTTTCTTCCTTTGACTGAGTTTGTATCCTAATAAAAAGGAGAGTCTGGTGGGTTTGGCTTCAGGGCCTTTTCTATTGTCTGGTACAACACAGGTTTCTCTTCAATGGTGATCTCTTTAACAAACAATTTTTGTTTTTGTTTATGTTTTGTTTTGGTTTTGGTTTGGTTTTTCGAGACAGGGTTTCTCTGCATAGCCCTGGCTGTCCTAGAACTCACTCGGTAGACCAGGCTGGCCTCAAACTCAGAAATCCACTTGCCTCTGCCTCCCAAGTGCTGGGATTAAAGGCGTGCGCCACCACTGCCCTGCCTCTTTAACAATTATAACTGTTTTCCTAGCACCAGCCTGATTGCTATCCTGTCTTGAGATTTTTCTCTGCCAAACAAATTAGTCTACTCCCGTTAAATTCTACTTGACTAAGCTGTCAGTGCATGGGCACAATGAAGCCAGATTCTTGGCTGAAAGGTCACATGAATTGCTCCTGCCCAGGTCATGACTGAGTCCCCATTCTCCTCTGAAACCTCATGACTTCACTGTCTACATTTCTCTCGTTCTTCTCCCAAGTTCCTAGAATAATGATCCATTACCTTCTACCTAAAATACGCAAGGGTTTTTCTTGCCTAACGTTCTAAACTCCACCTCGATTCTTCCTGCACACTAGTTTCAAAGGCCCATGAGCAGTATGTTCAAGTTTATCTGTTCACTTCCTGGTACCAATTTTCTTAGTTACTATTCCTACTGCTGTGATAAATAAAAGCGACTAA
>NW_021626683.1:0-2026 GCF_004785775.1 Grammomys surdaster
TGCTTCCTTCTTTCATGAAGTCCAGGATGCAAGCCTATGGGATGGAGATGCCCACAGGGGGGTCCCCTACCTCAAATACGATTATCAAGATGATCCCTGACGGTGTGCCCAGAGGCTTGTTTCTTAGGAGATTCTAGACACTATAAAGTTAACAATCCACACTAACCACAACTTCAGTCTTTACAACTTGACGCCCAAACACAACTATCTGAAGCCATGGACCTTTTAACCCTTTTTTTCCAGAATTTCATGATCATCTGTTCAGTTTTTTTTTACCTCTCTCTCTCTCTCTCTCTCTCTCTCTCTCTCTCTCTCTCTCTCTCTCTCTGCCTCTCTCTCTCTCTCTGTGTGTGTGCACATACTCATGCATGTTCCCCGACACATGTGTGTTCTATAGAAGTCAGAAGATACGTTGTAGGAATCAGCTCTCTCCTTCCACACTTTGGCTTTGAGGATTGAATTCAGGTCAAAAGGTAATGCAATACTTTCTGAGTTTTCCTGGCAGCCTTCATTACCACCTTAAAATGCAAATATATGTCCAGGATAACTTCAAATGTCCCCATATTCTTCAACAATTCCAACACTGTTCAAAACTCCAAAGCCTTATTTCAGATTTGATCTCTTAACTGTGAGTGCCTAGAAAATAAAAAAAACAAGTTACATAGTTCCAAAATAAAACGATCCAGCATGAGCAACACTCCTATTCCAAACAGGAGGAATGGAGGCAGAGCAAGGAATATTCACACCAAAAGCAAGACTAAAAGCCAACAGAGAAAGCACCGAGCTTGCAGCACCATGTCTGTCTGGCACTGTGGTGATGGATCTTCTGGATTACAAGGGATCAGGTAGCCCCATCCTTCCAGGCATGCTGCTTAGGCACACACAACTTCTCCCTTAAATCAGCTTCACTCCATGGGTGCAGCTTTCCCTGTCAGATGTCCCACAGTTCTGACATCAACATTATAACTTAGGACTTGACATTCACAGCTTCATGCAATAGCCTCTCAGGCCCTTTGTGGGGACTCTGACCTTGCCATACTGCCTGGCCTCCACTGCTCTCTTAAACTGTGGAGCAAAAATCCACTACCTCTTCAATCTTGCATCTTTCATTGATTTCAAAACCAGTACCTGGTAGACAACAATGCTAAGTTCTGCTAACTCAAGACATATTCTGGATCACAGCTATACCAGCTTCTTTGTGCTGACCCCAAGAAACTCTTCTAGGCAACTGCTTCCAAGGAATCAAGAACCCTTTCAGTTCAGGCTTTCTTCCTTTGACTGAGTTTGTATCCTAATAAAATGGAGAGTCTGGTGGGTTTGGCTTCAGGACCTTTTCTATTGTCTGGTACAACACAGGTTTCTCTTCAATGGTGATCTCTTTAACAAACAATTTTTGTTTTTGTTTATGTTTTGTTTTGGTTTTGTTTTGGTTTATCGAGACAGGGTTTCTCTGCATAGCCCTGGCTGTCCTAGAACTCACTCTGTAGACCAGGCTGGCCTCAAACTCAGAAATCCACTTGCCTCTGCCTCCCAAGTGCTGGAATTAAAGGCATGCGCCACCACTGCCCTGCCTTTTTAACAATTATAACTGTTTTCCTAGCACCAGCCTGATTGCTATCCTGTCTTGAGATTTTTCTCTGCCAAACAAATTAGTCTACTCCCGTTAAATTCTACTTGACTAAGCTGTCAGTGTATGGGCACAATGAAGCCAGATTCTTGGCTGAAAGGTCACATGAATTGCTCCTGCCCAGGTCATGACTGAGTCCCCATTCTCCTCTGAAACCTCATGACTTCACTGTCTACATTTCTCTCGTTCTTCTCCCAAGTTCCTAGAATAATGATCCATTACCTTCTACCTAAAATACGCAAGGGTTTTTCTTGCCTAACGTTCTAAACTCCACCTCGATTCTTCCTGCACACTAGTTTCAAAGGCCCATGAGCAGTATGTTCAAGTTTATCTGTTCACTTCCTGGTACCAATTTTCTTAGTTACTATTCCTACTGCTGTGATAAATAAAAGCGACTAA
>NW_021626684.1:0-1450 GCF_004785775.1 Grammomys surdaster
GAGAGAGAGAGAGAGAGAGAGAGAGAGAGAGAGAGAGAGAGAGAGAGGTGTATGTGCCCACATGTACACACACAATAATACTAAAATAAAATAATTGAAAATATTGTTCTTTTTCCTCTATCCAAGTCATTGAATTTGCCCAGAGGAAAAAGAGAGGCATCCCTAGCGTCTTGGTGGGTGCATCTGACAGAAATGCCTCTGGATTGAACGTCAGGATTTTATTCTCCTCATAGCCGTGGGTGGACCACAATAGGTCTTCTTTTTATTTTCTTGTCTTTAACAAAGAAAGGCTCCACAAAATTAACTTGTGGCTATGGTCTGAGAAAGCAAAGGCAGTACTGGTTGGGATCTCAGTGTTTGGCGCTTACTGCACCCACCATGTCCAGGGCGTCTGTCTTGGGTGTAAGTGAATAGAATCCATGAAAATGCTAGCTATTTTATTGCTGTTGTTTGTTTATTTGTTTTGCCGGAGTACAACTGTTTGAAATCTTACTATTTCAGTTTAGGAGTGATAGAGTGCTTGCCTAACATGTCAGGGTCCCTGGGTTCAATCCCAGTAGCCTATAAAACTGTGGGTGTTAGTACCCTGCTATAATCCCAGCTCTCTGAGGTGGAGGCAGGAGGAGAGAAGGCTATTCTTGGCTACATGAGACCCAGTGTCCTCTGTGATAGACGGATGGTAGAAGAGGTGGCAGCAGTAAGGGTCTGACGAAGACACCTCATAGAAGAAAAGGTCTGACTAAGACACCTCGCAGCAGTAAGGGTCTGACTAAGAACACCTCACTGCTGTCTGTGACCCAATCACCTCACAAAGGCAGAGTTGGTGATGTCTGCTTTTCATTTTAATCATACACTCTCTTTTTGTGATTTCCTTGTTCTCTTTCTCTCATTTGCTTTTACATGCAGCTATTAGCATTTAATCATCTGACAAAACAAAGCTGGTAGGCCACCTTGACGGTCAGGTTCATAAGCAACCAACCCATTGTTAAATGTGTGCTCGTTCATGTGTGGGAATTCCCTCTATGAAGCTAGTTATGCTGTACAGCGACAGCTCTCTAACGTCACCGAGTCAGGACTCTCTGTCACTTAGTTTTCAGCCTGTTGCCACAGCCTCTACTCAAATGTCAAATTGAGAAGCTAAAAAGAAAATATGCCAAGGGAGAATGGGTCACATTCCTGTCATTATTCTGGAGCACGTGCTGATCTGGAGGGAACAGAGGAGCTGACGTGCCTGTCTCTACAAGCCTAATACTGCATCCTAGAAAGGTGACCGAGGAAGTTCATTAAGTTGCCATTACATGTGAGCCACCATTTGGTTGCTGGGACTTGAACTCAGGACCTCTGGAAGAGTAGCCAGTGTTCTTACCACTGTGTCCAGGCTACAGAGGTCCAAGGGATAGAGCAGAGCCACATGACTCCCTTGCTCCTTCCTGAGGAAGGACGGCCTTGT
>NW_021626685.1:0-1448 GCF_004785775.1 Grammomys surdaster
GAGAGAGAGAGAGAGAGAGAGAGAGAGAGAGAGAGAGAGAGAGAGAGGTGTATGTGCCCACATGTACACACACAATAATACTAAAATAAAATAATTGAAAATATTGTTCTTTTTCCTCTATCCAAGTCATTGAATTTTCCCAGAGGAAAAAGAGGCATCCCTAGTGTCTTGGTGGGTGCATCTGACAGAAATGTCTCTGGATTGAACATCAGGATTTTATTCTCCTCATAGCCATGGGTGGACCACAATAGATCTTCTTTTTATTTTCTTGTCTTTAACAAAGAAAGGCTCCACAAAATTAACTTGTGACTATGGTCTGAGAAAGCAAAGGCAGTACTGGTTGGGATCTCAGTGTTTGGCGCTTACTGCACCCAGCATGTCCAGGGCGGCTGTCTTGGGTGTAAGTGAATAGAATCCATGAAAATGCTCGCTATTTTATTGCTGTTGTTTGTTTATTTGTTTTGCCGGAGTACAACTGTTTGAAATCTTACTATTTCAGTTTAGGAGTGATAGAGTGCTTGCCTAACATGTCAGGGTCCCTGGGTTCAATCCCAGTAGCCTATAAAACTGTGGGTGTTAGTACCCTGCTATAATCCCAGCTCTCTGAGGTGGAGGCAGGAGGAGAGAAGGCTATTCTTGGCTACATGAGACCCAGTGTCCTCTGTGATAGACGGATGGTAGAAGAGGTGGCAGCAGTAAGGGTCTGACGAAGACACCTCATAGAAGAAAAGGTCTGACTAAGACACCTCGCAGCAGTAAGGGTCTGACTAAGAACACCTCACTGCTGTCTGTGACCCAATCACCTCACAAAGGCAGAGTTGGTGATGTCTGCTTTTCATTTTAATCATACACTCTCTTTTTGTGATTTCCTTGTTCTCTTTCTCTCATTTGCTTTTACATGCAGCTATTAGCATTTAATCATCTGACAAAACAAAGCTGGTAGGCCACCTTGACGGTCAGGTTCATAAGCAACCAACCCATTGTTAAATGTGTGCTCGTTCATGTGTGGGAATTCCCTCTATGAAGCTAGTTATGCTGTACAGCGACAGCTCTCTAACGTCACCGAGTCAGGACTCTCTGTCACTTAGTTTTCAGCCTGTTGCCACAGCCTCTACTCAAATGTCAAATTGAGAAGCTAAAAAGAAAATATGCCAAGGGAGAATGGGTCACATTCCTGTCATTATTCTGGAGCACGTGCTGATCTGGAGGGAACAGAGGAGCTGACGTGCCTGTCTCTACAAGCCTAATACTGCATCCTAGAAAGGTGACCGAGGAAGTTCATTAAGTTGCCATTACATGTGAGCCACCATTTGGTTGCTGGGACTTGAACTCAGGACCTCTGGAAGAGTAGCCAGTGTTCTTACCACTGTGTCCAGGCTACAGAGGTCCAAGGGATAGAGTAGAGCCACATGACTCCCTTGCTCCTTCCTGAGGAAGGACGGCCTTGT
>NW_021626686.1:0-12775 GCF_004785775.1 Grammomys surdaster
ACACACAGACACACAGACACACAGACACACAGACACACAGACACACACACACACACACACACACACACACACACACACACACACACATATATATATAATGTCAAAATAGTATGTCAACTGAGATATACATAAAACTTACCAGATGGGTTCAGTGCAGAATCCTATCAGACCTTCAAAAAAAGACCTAATACCAATACTCTTCAAACTCTTCCACAAAATAGAAACAGAAGGAACTCAACCCAATTTGTTCTATGAAGCCACAGTTATGTTTATGACTAAACCACACAAAGACTCAACAAAGAAAGAGAACTTCAGACCAATTTCCTTTATGAATATAGATGCAAAAATGCTCAATAAAATTCTTGCAAACCAAATATAAGAACACATCAAAATGATTATCCATCATGATCAAGTAGGCTTCATCCCAGGGATGCAGGGATGGTTCAATATATGGAAATCCATCCAAGTAATCCACTATATAAACAAAGTCAAAGAAAAAACCCACATGATCATCTCATTAGATGTCTTGGAAATATCAAGAATTCAAGGCCCATACCTAAACATAATAAAAGCAATATACAGCAAATCAGTAGCCAACATCAAACTAAATGGAGAGAAACTTGAAGGAATCCCACTAAAATCAAGGACTAGATAAGGCTGCCCACTCTCTCCCTACTTATTCAATATAGTACTCCAAGTCCTAGCCAGAGCAAGTAGACAAGAAAAGGAGGTCAAATGGAGACAAATTGGAAAGAAGTAAAAATATCACTTCTTGCAGATGATATGATATTATACTTAAGTGACCCCAAAAATTCCACCGGAGAATTTCTAAACCTAATAAAGAACCTCAGCAGAGTGCCTGGATATAAAATTAACTCTAACAAATCAGTAGCCTTCTCCTACTCAAAGGATAAATGGACTGAGAAAGAAATTAAGGAAACAACATCCTTCACAATAATCGCAAACAATATAAAATATATTGGTGTAACTCTAATTAAGCAAGTGAAAGATCTGTATGACAAGAACTTCAAATCTCTGAAGAAAGAAATAGAAGAAGATCTCAGAAGATTGAAAGAGCTCTCATGCTCATGGATTGGCAACATTAATATAATAAAAATTACCATCATGCCGAAAATAATCTACAGATTCAGTAGATCCCCACAAAAATTCCAACTCAATTCTTCATAGAGTTAGAAAGAGAAATTCTCAAATTCATTTGGAATAACAAAAAACTCAGGATAGTGAAAACTATTTTAAACAATAAAAGAACTTATGTGGGAAATCACCATCCTGTACATCAAGCTGTACTATAGAATAATAGTGATTAAAAACTGCATGGTATTGGTACAGTGACAGGCAGGCAGATCAATAGAATAGAATTAAAAACCCAGAAATGAACTCACACACCTATGGTCACATGATCTTTGACAAAGGAGCTAAAAACATCCAGAGGAAAAAAGACAACATTTTCAACAAATTGTGTTGGTTCAACTGGCAGCCAACATGTAGAAGAACGCAAATTGATCCATTCTTATCTCCATGTACAAAGTCAATTCTAAGTGTACCAAAGACCTCCACATAAAACTAGATACACTGAAACTAATAGAAGGCAAGAGTCTCAAACACATGGGTACAGGGGAAAAGTTCCTGAACAGAACATCAATGGCTTATGCTCTAAGATCAACAATAGACAAATGGGACATCATAAAATTGCAAAGCTTCTGTAAGGCAAAAAAGCACTGTCAATAGGACAAAACGGCAACCAATAAATTGGGACAAGACCTTTATCAATCCTCCATCTGATAGAGGGCTAATATCCAAAGTATACAAAGAACTCAAGAAATTAGTCTTCAGACAATCAGATAGCCCTATTAAAAATGGAGTTCAGAGCTCAACAAAGAATTTTCAACTGAGGAAACTCGAATGGCTAAGAAGAACCTAAAGAAGTATTCAACATCTTTAGTCATCAGGGAAATGCAAATCAAAATAACCCTGAGATTCTACCTCACGCCAGTGAGAATGGGTAAGGTAAAACACTCAGGTGACAATGGATGCTGGAGAGGATGTGGAGAAAGAGGAACACTCCTCCATTGTTGGTGGGATTGTAAGATGTTACAACCACTCTGAAAATCAGTCCGGCTATTCCTCTGAAAATCAGACATAATATTATCTGAGGATCCAGCTATACTAACTCCTGGGCATATACCCAAAAGATGCTCCAACATATAAGAAAGAAACATGCTCCACTTTGTTCATAGCACCCTTATTTATAATAACCAGGAGTTGGAAAAAACCCAGATGTCCCTCAACAGAAGAATGGATACAGGAAATGAACTACATTTACACAATGGAGTAATACTCAGGTCTTAAAAGCAATGACTTCATGAAATTCTTAGGCAAATGGATGGAACTAGAAAATATCATCCTGAGTGGAGTAAACCAATCACAAAAGAACACACACAGTATGCAATCACTGATAAGTGAATATTAGCCCAAAAGCTCAGAATACCCAAAAAACAATTCACAGACCATATGAAACTCAAGAAGAAGGAAGACCAAACTGTGGATGCTTCAGTCTTTCTTCAAAGGGGGAACAAAATACTCACAGGACAAAACATGAAAATGAAGTGTGAGCATCGACTGAAGGATAGGTTATCCAGAGACTGCCCCACCTGAGGATCCATCCCATATATAGACACCAAACCCAGACACTATTGTGGATGTCAAGAAGTGCTTGCTGACAATAGCCTGATATAGCTGTATCCTGAGAGGCTGTGCCACAGCCTGACAAATACAGGTGATGATGCTCACAGCTAGCTATTGGACTGAGCACGGGGTCCCCAAAGGAGGAGTTAGAGAAAGCACTGAAGGAGGTGAAGGGTTTTGCAACCCCATAGGAAGAACAGCAATATCACTCAACCAGACCTTACCCGACCCCCAGAGCTCCCAGAGACTAAACTACCAACCAAAGAGTACACATTGAGGGACCCCATGGCTCCATCTGCATATGTAGCTGAGGATACCCCTGTTGGGCATTAATGAGGGGAGAGGTCCTGTTGGGAGCTGACTCCTAACAGAAAGTGGCTATCATCTTTGCAGCCATCCCGAGCCATATACCCTGACAAGAGACTTGTTTCCAACAGCCTACAACAGCTGAGCACACTCTGATAAGCATCATGTTTTTCTCATCTATCTTGTTTTGTTGTTTAATGGCTCCAGCTGCAAAGCAATCATAGTAAAGAGTCTTTAGCTGCATTTCCCTGCTTATGCTTATATATAGCCATGATTTCCTTTCAATAAACAGGACTTGAACAGAGTCTCTGCCTTGTCTCCATTCTTCATGTCTCTTTCCCCTCCATCCCTACTCTCTCTCTTGCTATACTCTGAGCTGTGGACCAGGAAAAAGTGGCCCCCAAATGTGGGGCATTACAAGGTCCTTGGTCCTGTGAAGGCTCATTGCCCCAGTGTAGGGGAATGCCATGGCGTGGAGACAGGATTGAATGGGTGTGTGGGAGAGCACCCTCGTAGAAGCAGGGGGTAGGGGAAATGGGATAGGGGATTTCCAGAGGGGAAACTGGGAAAAGAGATAATATTTGAAATGTAAATAAAGAAAATATCCAATAGAAAAAAAGAAAAAGAAAAAAAAACATGCTTTAAACACTGTTAGATTTTAAATATATTTTTTAAATTATCCTTAATCTTTTTTTTAACAGTCCTGCAGTTATCCCCCTCCAAGTCCACTCTCTGAAAATTCCTCATTCCATTCCTCTTTCTCTGACTTCAAGAGGATGTCCCTCCCAAATCCTACCCCACCAATCCCTCCACCTCTCCCCACTCCCTGAGCTCTCAAATTTCTAAGTGTTAGGTGCATCTTTTCTCACTGAGGCCAGACCAGGTAGTCCTCTGCTGTATGTGTCAGTGGTCTCAGACCAGCTAGTGTATGCTGCCTGGTTGGTGGCACATTGTCTGAGATCCTGGAGTTCCAGACTGCTGGTCTTCCTATGTGGTTGACCTCCTCAGCTTCTTGCAGCTGTTCCCTAATTCATCCACTGGTATCTGAGACTTCAGTCCCTTCATTACTTGTAAGTATCTGCTTCTGTCTCAGTCAGCTGCTTTTTTAGCCTCTCAGAGGGCAACCATGGTAGGCTCCTCTTTGTAAGCACACCATAGCATCAATAGTAGTGTCAGGCCTTAGAGCTACCCCTTAAGCTGGATCCCAATTTGGATTCCAATTTGGTCCTGGGCCACCATTCCCTCATTCTCTTCTTCACTTTTGTCCTTGCAGATCTTTTAGACAGGAACAATTCTGGGTCAGTGTTTCTGACAGTATGATGGTTACCCTATCCTTCCACTTGATGCCCTGTCTTTCTACTGGAGGTAGACTGTAAAAGTTCCCTCTCCCCACTGTTTTGCATTTTGTCTAAGGTCCCTCCCTCTGAGTCCTGAGAGTCTCCCACTTCCCAGGTCTCTGGTACATTCTAGAGGGTACCTTATCTCTCACCTCCTGAGGTTGCTTGTTTCCATTCATTCTTCTGGCCTTCAGGGCTTTGCTCCTGTTTTCCTTCACCTCCAATACCTGATCATGTTCCCTTTTTCCCCTTACCCTTTCCTCTTCCACCCTGGTCCCTCCCTCCCACTCCCCAGCCCCATGAATCCTATTTTTCTTCCTCCCAAGTGGGACTGAAGCATCATCTCTTGGGCCCTTTGGCTTGTTTACCTTTTTAAATTCTGTGGATTGTATCCTGGGTATCGACCCTGAAATTCTACCTTACACCGATCAAAAACTCAGGTGACAGCACATGTTGGTGAGAATGTGGAGAAAGAGAAACACTCTCCCATTGCTGATGTCATTGCAAACTGGTACAACCACTCTGGTAATCAATCCAAAGATTCTTCAGAATATTGGAAATAGATCTACCTGAAGAGGCTACTATACCTCTCTTGGGCATATACCCAAAAGATCTCCCACCATGCCATAGGGGCAGATGCTCCACTATGTTCATAGCAGCCTTATTTGTGATAGCCAGAAGCTGGAAACTACCCAGATTCCCCACAACAGAAGAATGGATACAGAACATGTGGTTCATTTACACAATGGAATACTATTCAGCTATTGAGAATGAAGACATCCTGAGGCAAATGAATGGAATTAGAAAAGTCCCAAAAGGACATGCATGGTACATACTCACTAATAAGTGAATATAACAATATAATATCTAATATAATATAATAATATATGTATAATATGTATCATATTATGTATAATATAATAATATATGTATAGTAATAGAATATCTACTAACAAGTAGATATTAGCCAAAAAATATAGAATATCCAACATAAAATCTATAGAACTGAGAGTCTCTTCTAAAGCCTTAGTGCTAAATTCATGTCCAGTGTTGTCGAGTTATAACCTTAGAAATAGCAACCTTGCAATGATAATTAGGTTAAAATAAGATCAGAGAGATCCTCATACAGTGGGATATTGTCCTTATATGTGGAAGATGTGAAAGAAACACAGAGAAAAGATGAGTTGAATACATGAGGAGAAGACATTCATTTATAGGCCAAGGAAAGAAGCCTAAAACAAATCTAACTCTCATGCTCTAAGGAAAAGAATCCATTAAACATCAGATCTTAAGTTCCTTGTGTCTGGTTCTGTCAGAAAATTAATTTTTCTTTACTCAATTTAAGCCACCCCACTTTTTTGCCAGAATAAGCAATGGACATAAAAACTTTGAGGCATTTTAAAAACAAGGAAATAGGAAATTCTATCTCTGTATGATATAGACATTTTTAGTTAATTGACTTAAGAACTGAATAAATCTTGGTAGAAATGCAGTAGAAGGTCTTCTGGCTATTTGTCTTATTACAAAATTTCTCCTACACTACCATATATCTTTCAGGTATCATTGAAGACAGAAAGAGTCTCTTCACAGGATTCTAGTCTGGAAACTTTAATAGAGTATTCCCGTAGAAGACACCAGATTATCCTAAAGAGATACTTCCATTGGAATAATATTGAAGAAATATCTGGATGTTATAGGGATACTTCACAAGTTCTATTGTCCTTGTACCTGTGTTTGATCTAACACTGAGACATGAGCATACCGTTTTATCTTAGACACTTTATCAATCAAATCATAAAGTATATAGAAGTCTAAATGAGTAAAGGCAGTTGCTAATAAGCTTAGGACCTGTCTTTAATTGTGGTACCAACACAGTGGAAGAAGAGAACCAATTTCCAAAATATGTCCTCTGACTTCCAAACACACAATATGATGGTATCTCTCCAAAACAGAGTAACTTTTAAAAGTATTTAATACTGAAAGTATATGGAATAATGAAGAAATCAAAGAAATATTACAATAGGGTCAAAATTTTATACAAGAAATAAAACTCAGATGAAATTCAAACTCATTTTTGTTTTTTCACAACTGAGAGATTCTCAGGGCTGAAGGGGAGGGACCTTAGATGAAGCGCTCTACAGAGGGGAAAGGAAACTTGTAGTGTAGATCATCAAGTGGAGAAATGGGGTTGCCATCCCACAGTCAAAAGTTTCAGAATTGTTCCTGTCTGAAAGAACTGCAGGCACAAACATGGGGGAGAAGAGCCTGAAGAAAAGGAGGTACAGTGACAGGCCCAAATTGGGATCCAGTTGAAGGGAGGCCCCAAGGCCTGATACTATCCTTCATGCTATGGTGTGCTTACAAACAGGGGCCTATTATGACTGCCCTCTGAGAGGCCCAACAAGCAGCTAAAAGATTCAGATGGCAATATTTACACCCAATAAATGAACAGAAGCTAGTGACATCTGTGGTTGAATTAGGAAAAAGCTGAAGAGGGTGGAGACCTGTAGGAAGACCAGCAGTCTCAACTAACATGGATCCACAAGATGTCTCAGACACTGAGCCATCAACCAGGCAGCAAACACCAGCAATACTTATACAGCAGAGGACTACAGAGTCTGGACTCAGTAAAGAAAGATGCACCTAACCTTCAAGAAACTTGAGGACCCAGGGACTGCGGAGGTTTGAAGGGGTGGAGTTGTGGGGTGAGCACATCCTCTTGAAGACTCAGGGAGGAGATATGGGATGTGGAACAGCCAGAAAGTAGATTGGCATGGGATAAAGTCTGGAATGTAAAAAAGAAAGTTTAAAGAATAAATCTTTAAAATTGAATTTTTTTATTAATATACAAAGATTTACACCAATGAAAACCTTAAACCTGTCTGTGTCAATGTATAAATTCTATACAAATTTTAGGAAACATATAATTTCTTTTCCTTTTTTTTCTTGGTTTTTTGAGATAGGGTTTCTCTGTGTAGCCCTGGCTGTCCTGGAACACACTCCGTAGACCAGGCTGGCCTCGAACTCAGAAATCCACCTGCCTCTGTCTCCCCAGTGTTGGGATTAAAGGCATGTGTCATCACTGCCGGCAGGAAATATAATTTCAATTCTGCAACAAAATACAAAGATTTCCACCAATGTAAGATTGTGGCTATAAAATGCTTTAAGAGTAAATTTATAATTCATACCTATATATCTAATTTCTTATAATATTTCTCTACCCCCCTTTTTCTTTTCAACACCCTTCCTGTTACCTAAGAAAGAAAAGATAGAGATGAGGAAAGAGAAATTCCTGAGCCTAAGCTTTCTACTTATATTCCTCTCCTTCCAAAATTATGACCATTTTCAAATTATCTGTTGAAATGACAGCATATCTATAATTTATGAAATAACCATAAGCAGACACCCAAACCCAAGGGATCAGGATTAGTACTCTCCACACGTTCTTCCTGTTGAATTGGGGCAAAGAATCCTTTTTTTTTTTTTTTCTTTTTTAAGGGGTAAAGTGGGGGCAGGAAATTTGAAAAAAAATGGTTCAAGTTAAGAAATGTAGCTTTAGCATTTATTACCTAGTCTCTGTATGCTTAGAAAATTCAGAGCTTAACTGAAGTCCTGACTGGAATCATCTGAAAGGCTCAATTGAAGCAAGGTAATTGAGAATCAGCAGCCACTCCTAAAACTGTTCTGGAAACAGTTCCAGGTGAGACAAGACAAACTGGGGAACTGGAACAACAAGTCATTTCAGCTTCTTCAAGGGTGAGTCTTGTCACAGCTGCATTTGGTGTTTAATTTTTTAATATATAAATCTTATAACCAAAATTTTAGTTCTATAAAGATATTTGTATAGATTGTGCTTTGGGAGGGGCCCAAAGCCTTTTCTCCTTTCCTATTACCATAGATACAGAGACTCTCTCCCAAAACAGCATGCCCTTGGTCCAATAACACAAAATCAATTGATTCAATTCAGCATCCTTTTCATTCTTTAGGCCTGCTCTACTCTGACCTCTATCCTAGAGGACTGATAATGTCCTTAATTCCAGAATACTTGTAACCACCTTCATTTTGATAACTAAAACAATTCAAAACAATTTAAAATGATTATTATTATTTGTTGAGATAGCGTTTCTCTCCATCTCCATGCCTTTGCTTTCTACATTTCAGATCAAATGCCTGGATTCCTTTATTCTCCCATGTATACTTAAAAACATTTAAAGCAATTGCCATTATTTCTCTCTTCTATCCTCAAAACAACCAAAGCAATTTTTTTTTCTGGTTAACATTTTTATTGTTGTATTTCCTTTTAAAATTTGACCAAGACAAAACAAAACCAAAACAACATCATCATCATCAACAACAAAACAAAACAAAACAAAACAAAACAAAACAAAACAAAGACAATGGCCCCAGAAAAAATGCACAATTTGTTTTAGTTTACAGCATGGAGATCCTTCTCTTAATGGGAGTTGTGCTCTTGGTTTCAGCGATAAGTGAAGGAAAAAAGAGCTTGCCCTTTTGAAGTTCTGAGCGGAGGTGTGGGTGTCCACGTTAGTATCGTTGGATAGGATATGCTATCACTGTAACGCTTCAAGTTTGGAATGGTCTTCCAGTCGACATGGCATCCATCCATCTGCTACTGGTCTTAATTCCAGATCTTGAGGAAGCTGTCCCAGGACCCTGTTGCCATAGCCATGCCATCATCAGTCGCCCCCAAGCAGCTGACTCGGTTGTCGTGTCTGCTAAGACACTTGCTCTGTCAGCTCTGAGTGCATCCCAGACATTACAGTTGAAGTCATCATACCCAGCGAGGAGGAGGTGGCCACTCTTGGAGAAGGAAACAGATGTGATACCACAGATAATGTTGTCATGGGAGTAGGTCATGAGCTCCTGGTCTGCACGGAGGTCAAACAGCCTGCATGTAGCATCATCTGAGCCAGTGGCAAAGGAATTGCCATTGGGAAAGAAACATATGGCTTTGATGTCAGACTCGTGTCCTGTAAAGGTCTGCCGGCACATCCCTTCTTGGACATCCCAGAGCTTGGCTGAAGCATCACAAGCACCAGAGACAAACAGTCTGGTGTCAGGAGCAAGAGACAGGCTCATGACATCTCCAATGTGTCCAGTAAACGTGGTTGTCTGCTGGCCGGTCTCGATGTCCCACAGGGCACATGTGGTGTCTCCAGAACTGGTAACTATCTGATTGTCATCCAGGAACCGGCAGCAGGACAGATAACCTGTGTGTCCTGCCAGCTCATGGCTCACACGCACATTCCCTTCATGAGTTTTCAGATTGTAAATGGAGCAGATGTTATCCAGGCCACCACAGGCCACATAATTCCCAGAAGGAGCATATGCACAGGTCATGACCCAAGAGGAACAAAGAGGGATGGCATGAACCTTGTTTGTGGTATAGCTGTCCCAGATGATGAGTTTCCCATCCTGAGAGGCGCTGACAAGGAGCCTTGAGTCTGTGCCCCAGTGCATGGCATGAATCTTTCCAGATGCCCCCTCAGTGTTCTCCTGGTTCTCATTTGGATTCTTCCCACTGGATCAACGTTGTTTGTGATCTGAGAAAGAGTCCCATCTGCACATGCTTTACGAGCATCTCTAATTTGGTTCTTCAGTTGCTCGGCCTCCTGCTGCAGCTGGTCAAGTTCACTCATCTGCTCGTTTCAGTGCTTTCCACAGTTCAGAATCCAAGCTCACAGAGACCCAATCTCAGACAAACAAACAGCACAGATCTTTCTCATGAAAACATTCTGAGTCTTTCAGAAATCAAGAACAATAATAACAACAATAACAACAAATGTAGATATTCAGAACAGCTACCACACCCCAAAGCAATTTCTATTTATTCTTCCTTTTTATGGATATTAATATTGCTGTGGATACATAATTATATCCCATTTCTCTTTATGTAATTTGAATTAATTTCCTTTCCTATATATTGAACTTAAATTAAATTCCCTTCTATTTACTCTATGAGACTGTTCCCAGACTAATTTATGGATCAATGTCAGGTACTGATTCTATAATTACCATGGTGACCAAGTTAAAAGAATCCAGGCATTTATAATGAATTAATTTTTAAATTCCCATACTTTTCTATTCCTATTTAGGTTTACTCTCTGCATAGCAGGCCTTATCCCAGCAGGAGCTTCGAACATTCATGCCTTAAGCTCTCCACCACAGTTTAGAAGTCTTTTGAGAATGCCTCAAGCTAAATCCCTAGCCTGCTTTCGAGAGTCCCTGAGTTGGCTTGGGTTGCAGCTGTGTTGTTTTAAGGCACAAACCCCAGAATTGTGCATGCCAGTTTAGCACAGATTTTATCCTAGTCCCAAACCTGCATGGCTAGTGGAGAAACCAAGCAGCTGGCTTGGCTAAGAATCTAATTTTCCTACCTCCTAATCTTAAAGGGACAGCATGTGTTTTTCTTTTTTTTTCTGTTTTTTTTTTAATATTTTTTTTCACAAATTGTAATTCATTCACACAGGGGTTATAAACACAGAAAGGCAGGATGTGGGGAAGGGAATGACAATGGAGTGTAGGTGTTCAGGGGGAATACAGATATCTTCAGTACCGGGTATCGGCTGGGTGAAGGTTCAGGGGACAAGTCACTGTGACGCTGCCTATGATTCACTTGTCCTTATCTAAGTTGGTATTATCTGCCAAGGCTATCTATTTACAAGGTCAATGACTACTCAGGCTTGTAAATTTCCACAAAAGCTGCCTGTTGACATTAGCTTATAGCCATCTGTTTCAATGTTTTTCCACTGAGACCCAAGACTTGGTGTTAGTATACACGTATGACAGGCCTATTGCTGATTTTAGGCCTATGGCTGATTTTAGGCCTACAGTGTGTAAGCAGGGCTGCCCCTGACATCTCCTCCCTTCTCTAAGTATAGAAGGGCTGTGGCAATTCTAAACTTGCGAAGGCGGGGATAGAGGCCTGACCTCCAGTATTTGAAGGGACCTTGTAATGGCTCCAGTCCCCCTGTTGTTGTCCAGTGAGGCATGAGGGCCATACCTGTCCCGATGTCTTATTCCTGGAGAGGGGATACTTTTGACATCAACCCCTATGCAGTCAGGCTTGTCCCTCAGGGAACCCAGAGAGATATTTTTATCTTTTATTTATATTCCCTTGCAGTTCATTCAGGAATCTCCAATTAATTAATAAAAGTGAGAGTTTGCCCAATGTTAAGTGTCATATGTAATATTATATATTAATAAATCCTAGTGCAGGGTTTCTTCACTCCTTAGACCATTTATGTTCCCAGATGAAATACACACATACAGCTTTTATATTTTAATATGCCTTAAGCAGCACAATAGCTGGCCAAATGTCTATCCTTCATGCTGTTAGAATCTACCTCCCACTGATAACCCTGAGTTGCTACTTACAAATTCCTGTTTCATCTTGGCTGCTCTTAACTACAATTAGTCAGCTGTCTGGGCCACATTTTCTTGGCTCAGAGTCCAAGATGCTGTCCTTGTTTCTCTACCCCATGGTGGCTTTTGTCTGTCTTGCATACTCATAAGGCATGGCTTCTCCTGCATCGTGCTCCTCATGGTCCTCAAGACCTGGAACCCTAAACCCTGCCTCTCTCTTCACTCCATCCATCAGGTTCTGTCATCTTTATTTACCAATCAGAAATAATTTTGGGCTGGTTCCCAGAAGCTATATGCAGACCCTCTCATGCAAACTAATTTGGGAGACCCAAATTAGCATTAGAATAAAAGCAGCTATAATCTTCAATGAAAAAGCTCTCTTAGACTATTTTCTTTTGTGCCCATACTTTACTTGGGGTGAGCTTGTACACATAAGCTTTCTTCAGTGAAAACCACGGGTATATATGGACTTTGGAGAATGGGAAGGAGATTTCAGAGTAAATGAAAAAAATCATTGGCTAAAGTCTAAATTCTGTGAATCCCTCATTTGTATTAAAAGGCTTACCAGGAGTCCCAGGTACTCAGTGGGTTCTTAGCAAGAAATAGAAGAAGGAGAAAAGAAATTGATCTTGTAGGTCTGGCAAGGACTATACAACCTACCCCAGATAGAGGGTGTGTGGATTCACATTTCCCAGACAAGGTCAAAGAAGGGGAAACCCTGCTGGTAAAGGGAGTCCTTCACTTTGCATCAAGCTCAGAGAAGCTATCCTGTCATGGTAAATTTCAACTTTAATTAGCAGAGTTTCCTCACACCACACATGTTTCTCTGTGTTTGTCCTGTTTTCATAAAAGTCACATGAACAGACTCACTGATATAAGTCTGCCTGTGGCTTAGAACAGACCACACCAGACCAAACGGTTGCAAGTGGGGTTTATTCAGGAGATAGGACAAAGGTGGGGGTGGGGAAGAAGGAGAAGAAGAAGAAGAAGAAGAAGAAGAAGAAGAAGAAGAAGAAGGAGGAGGACGAGGAGGAGGAGGA
>NW_021626686.1:12875-44938 GCF_004785775.1 Grammomys surdaster
AGGAGGAGGAGGAGGAGGAGGAGGAGGAGGGGAAGGGGAAGGGGAAAGGGAAGGGGAAGGGGAAGGAGAAGCAAAAGGAGAAGGAGAAGGAGAAGGAAGAAGAGAGCAAGGTCAGGGGGTTCTGCTTGTTTTATATGGGCAGTGATGTAGCCTTTCCTAAGTAAAGGTGGGAGGTAGTCAGGTGGATTCTGGGAATGTATGGTGGTTCCCTTGACAATGATGTGAGGGTCATCAAGATGTGATGTCACTGGGTTTGGAGCCTGATATCAACATACCTCCCTTTTTTCTTATTATAAAGAGAAGGAAAAAGGGGAGGGGAAGCTGATGGTAAAAGGAGAGTCAGGGTACCACGTCTCTTAAACTACTTCCTGCTGTGTAGGGGCATAGTCCATTTTGGGGTGTAGCTGGCTTTCACCATTGGTGTCCACTTGGTTGATGTGTGCATCAGGTTCTTCTGTGGCCCTGGTAATCCTATAACAGGAAGTTCCCTAAAAGTACCATTCTTCTTGGAGGAACCAGCAAAGACCATCTTTAAAGAAGATTCTTTTGCCCCCATTGGTTATAAAGCACCACAGCTGAAATTCCGTGGGTCTTGTAGGTAGAAAAGAATATCTTTTGGTGTTGGGAGAAGAAATGGTTGGTCCGTGATCCTAGCATATGTATCTGACAAGACTAATAAGGGCAGCCCCCATAATCATCTGGCCAGTTTCTATAATAATCTTCTATCTGGTTAAAGAGAAAGCAAGTATAGAGAACATAATATTTAGATGTGATAACAGATATAGGGATGATAGCAATTTGGATTGGTTCTTGGCATCCAGCTATGGAGCAGTTTCCTAACCCTCTTCGGGAAGACTGTTATATGTGGGGGGGGTCTCTTGATCCTCAAATCTCCAGGTGTAAGGACTGACCTGGATGGAAACAAGCAGCAGGGGGAGGACGAGAAACCCATGTCTAGTCCAGTGAGGTCAAGCTTGGCTGCTGGAGTGGAGTCTCATTTTATGGGATTGAGGACAAGGTGGGTAATCTCGACGTCCTCTGGAGCTTAATAGAGCATGGTCCTGGTAGAGTCCACTAACTGGATGACAACCGGAGAATGATGTTTAGCAACAGAGGGGTTCTGGATGTCCCAAACTCAAGGATCCACCTGAGAATATAATAAGGAAAATAGCATGTTAGTGTTAGTAGGTTGACTGGCTAGAAGAAGGAGGAGAGGAACTGCTGGCAAGCTTGGGTTTAGGCAAATTGGGGGAACAAAGTAAATAGAGGCTCCCAACTTGGCTAAAATATCCCTTCCCAATAAGGGGACAGGACATGTAGGCACTACCAAAAAGGAATGGGTGAGAGGTACACTACTAAAATGCAACTAAGTGGGGGGAGTCTGGTGAGGAAGGTAAGGTTGTCTTCCTACCCCAACAACAGGAAAATGCAAAGGTGTAGTGGGTCCCCAAAACTCCATCAGGACTAAGTGGCCCCAGTGTCTAAAAGGAATGAAATGGTACTTCTACATACCATAATAGCTACCTAGGGCTTCCTGCTAGTATTAGGCATGGTCAGGTTGAGAGAGCTCAGGCCCTGTCAGTCCTCCATAGCCAATCCTAGAAGGTCAGCTGAAGGGTTTTCTGGGAGTGATATTCCTCTCTTTGTGAGGTCAATCAACAGCCTAATGTTCCTTCTGATGGCACCTAGGACATGGTCCCCTTGGCTTGCTGTGGTTGGGGCAAGCCCTCACCCAATGACTTTGTTGACCACATTTATGGCAGGGGCCTGGTGGTCCCTGAGCCTTCAAAGTTCAGGAGTCTGGGGTAGTGGCTGAGGCTGGTCGGATAGCCTTTGCCAGTATGTGATATTTCTGTTTTCAGGCTTTTTCATCTCTCTTATGGTACACTTTGAAGGCCAGTGCCAAGACTTCTGCCTATGGAGTTAGGGGCCCCTTTTCCAATCACCTAAGTTTAGCTTTTATGTCGGGGTAGCTCTGGGAAAAAAACGTAGGTTATGAGAAGTTGCTTACCTTCTGGGTTTTCAGTCCAGATTGGTATACTGCAATAAAGCCTCTGTAAGGCATTCTAAAAACTGAGATGGGTTTTTTTTGTTTGTTTGTCCTGGACAACCTCTTGGAGTTTCTCAGTTTACTGGCTTTAAGGCTGCCTTTCTTAGGCCTGGCAAAGGCATGTTATAAATCTATCTCTAGCTAAGATACTACCTGTGGAATTATAATTCCATCGAGGATCCTAGTCAGGAACTGCCTCAGATATGATTGGATATGTTCTGTCTGTTTGATGAATCTGATCTGCATGTGTTTTTGCCCCTTCCCAAACTCACCTGTGTTCATCAGGAAGTAATTGTTAGTGAGAATCATATGCACATCATGGAAAGTCAAGCTATAAGATTGTTTGATGTACTGGAACTCTTTAATAAAGGCAGAGGAGTTAGAAGTATAGGAACCCAGTCTGCTCTCTATTTGAGAAAGTTCACTCAGTGGGAAAGGGACATGTACTCTGACCAGATCATCAACTCCAGCCAGTTCCCTTTGAGAAAGGATAGATGCTGGTTTGGGTGTCCTGGAGAAGGAATTGGGGATTGGCTGTAGCCTTAGAATGTGTGATAGGAGGGGTAAAGGTTGGTGCCAATGCAGAGTGATTAGAGTGGCCTACAGCTGGCACAGAAGGAGGGGGATCTGGAGAGGTTGGGCTAGTAGGCTCTGAGGTGTCCTGGTGAGAAGAGGAAACTGAGGCAGCATTTTGGGTTTTCGGTGGCATGGAAACAGGTCTTCAATGGAAGGGAGGTGGTTTGTCAGCTGGATCTAAGGTTGTCTAATGGTGGTTGAGTAGGTTTCAAGGCTAAAAAACTGGGGTTGGGAACAGGCAGAACACATAGAGGGATTAGAGTGAAGGTAGATGACTGCTTGAATATAGAGAATATCATTCCATCTACCAGACTGCTGGCAATATGTATGAAGACCCTTTAAAATGATTGGGTCTAGCATGCCAATAGGTGGATTTTTGAAACATTATCTAAAGGGTACTGAATCCAGACCTTATTGCAGAGGTGTATCAGTTTAGAAGGCCTCAAATCAGGAGTTAATTTTAGAGATTTGAGGTTTTTCAAGAGACAACCCAGTGGGGTGTCTGGAGGTACAGTTGAAGACAATTTAGTGCCCACTGGGTGATGGGGAGGGGCTGTTACCTAACTTTTTGTATCAGCATCCCAAGAGAAAAGTCGGTAATGGATCAGGCAGGCAGCCCAGATATCAGGTCCTCACGAGAATATTTAGGGGCCCCACCCCAGTGGTGGCGGTTTCCTAGAGATCGCCAGAAAGTAGCTCAATCTTGACCATCTCTGGAACACAGCTTCTTTGTGCTCTCAGAAAACGCTTCCAAGATTTTACTTCAGTGATGTTGGTCTCTTCTTAATCACTTCTAATTTCTTAGCTTCAGTTAACCAGCATCAATTTTTCCAATATGCCCTTCTATTCTGGAATCTAAAGCCAAAGTTGCCAAATTCTTTTGCTTCTTGTGGCTGAAACATAATCCTTCTTATTACCAGCTTTCTGTTTTCCAACTAAGAAGCTTGGCTAAGCTTTCCAACCTAAGCTTGGCTCTCCTGTAACTAGCTCTGTAGATTTACCTTGAACTCTGAGATCTATATGGCTTTGTCTCCTGGGATTAAATATGTGTACCACCATGCCTTGACTTAAGTTTTTCTTCACCTAGAACTTGCTCTGTCCCAGGCTGACCTTGAACTCAGAGATATGCTTGCCTTTTTCTCCTGGAATTAAAGGTGTGTAGCACCATGCCTAGACCTAAAGTTAGCTGGGTAGGATCTTACCACAAGTTCTCACTCCTTTAATCTGTTATTCCCTAGAACATAGGGTTTAGTTTTATTCTACTTCCTGGTGCCTCTTTAATACTTGTGCCATACATTTTCTAGTTTTCCTTTCTGAGGTTGCTCCTTTTCATTAAAATACTCTTCAGAAAAGTGATCTTTAGTTACCACACAACAGAATTTATACCAGACTGTTTTGAGACTTCCTTTTTCAAAGCAATTAATCGAAATCTCTTCACCTTGGACCATGTCAAAAAGCAGCCACATTCTTCACCAAAATACCACAAAACAGTCTATATGTCACATACTAAAATTCTCCTCCACTGAAACTTCTTGGATCAGGTCTGCACAGTTCAAGTTACTCTTAACTACAAAGTCTTTCAAATTCCTACTAGGATAGCCCATTAAGCCCCTCTTAAAAGATCCCACTGCTTTCCAAATCCAAAATTCAAAAATCCACGTTCTTCTAAACAAAAGCATGGTCAAGTCTATCACAGCAATACCCCAGTCCCTGGTACCTACTTCTATCTTTGTTAGGGTTTTACTGGTATGAACAGAAACCAAGACTAAGGCAACCTTTATATGGATGACATTTAATTGGGGATTGTTTACAGGTTTGGAGGTTCAGTCCATTATCATCAAGGCAGGGGAATGGCAGTATCCAGGCAGATGTGGAGCTGGAGTTAGCTGAGATTTCCATCTCTTGTTCAGAAGGCAGCTATCAGAAGATTGACTACCAGGTAGCTACAACAAGGGCCTTAAGGCCCACATCCAAAGTGATACAACAATTCCAACAAAGCTACAGCTCCTACTAGTGCCACACTGTGGGCCAAGCATATACAAACCATCACACTTCATTATGATTGAAACTAAGATTTGGTACTTGCTAAGCAAGTACTCATCACTGAACTATATCTCCAGCTCTCAGTGAAAAATTGGAACTGTGAAATGTCCTTTGGAGAGCCATGGCTGTGTCCTTTTTTTACTCAGTATATGGAAACCACCCTCTTTATGACCATGTATGCTATCTGGGGAGCAAGGAACATTTACTAATACCATTTCTTATATTGACAGGATTGAGTGTGACAAAAATATGATAAAACAACAAGTCAGTAGACCATTCAAGGAATTAAAGGAGCACATGGGAATAAATCCAGAGGCAGAGGAAGACTTTTAAGTTCTACTCTGGGGGATAAATGAAAAAGGATGTCCTGTCAGGATCTAGTACAAGAAACCATTCCTAAGTGGAAATGTAATGGGTGAAAGTAGGGTTGATAATTAAGAATGACTGTGTTCAGGAGGCAGAATGTCAACTGATGATGAACATGTTTAGGAACTGGGATTGACAAATTTAAGGAAGTTATAGGACATGGACGGTCACTAAAAAGTACCATCAGAAAATATGCTAGGGATTAAAACAATGTCATGGAGAGTATATGGAAATGAAAATCAAGAGAACAAGGAAAATTTGAAAAAGATTTCAATTCTAGAGGAATGGCTCAGTGGTTAGTAGTGCTAGTTACTCTTCCAGAAGACCATATTGGATAACTGCAACTTAGTTTGTGCAGTTCATATATTCCTTGAGACAACAAGTACCCTTTTACATGCTCAAGTGACACAGCACCATGGGGCACTAGAATACTTTCACAGGCATAATTTAAACTGTAATAAATTAAAGGAGATTAGGCAATGGGTTAACAGTCCAGGGCATTGACTTGATCAGCAAATATCTTGGCACCCATATGGTGTATCAAAACCATCATCACTTCTAGATCCAAAAGATCAGATATTTGTTCTCTCCCTTGGAAGTTTGTGCACACACATGATAAATATTAATACAATAAAGCATGTATACACAATACATACACATACACACAGACACAAATTTAGATAAGGAAATGTAAAACTATAGAAATGAGTATTAAAAATAGATTTTCAAGTCAGATGTGTGTTAGGAGCCGCATCCGCCATCGCAAGATGGCGCCGGTTTCCTGCTTCCTGGTTCTTCTTGCGAGCCTTGCTTGAATGTGCGCCTGCGCAAGGCGCGAAAACCAGTATGCTAATTTGGCGACATCATAAGAGCCAATGAGTGTGCGGCACATCTCCTAAAGCGCTATATAAGCCACAAGCTTTTGGGGCTTGGGGTCCTTCGCCTCACTACCATCTAAGAGAGCTGTAACACTACCATCTAAGAGAACTGTAACAGTAAAAGAGCTGTAACAATAAAAATGCTGTCAGAAGAATCCTGAGCGTGGCGTTCTCCTTTTCGGCGAGGCGGCGCCCCGCAACTGGTGCTGGGAAACCCGGGGATGAAGCCGAACGTCTCGGAGTTTTATCCAGTTTTGAGGGACCCTGTTAGCTCAACAGAGGATTCAGAACTGGCCACGCGAGAAGTCTAGACGCTTTTCTGCAAGGTATGGTGGATCCTGTCTATTTTGCTATTGCTATCCCCGTTTGGGCCGTGGTAGTTCTTGTGCTCTGCTTCTGTCTTAACTGCCATACACAAGGGAAGGAGTGTACTTGCCCTCCGTGTATTCAGGAGCTGTAAGTCACAGGTAGATAACTGTGCAAGCTCGTTCCCTCTAAGCAGTATGGGTAACCACCAAATGAAGCCGCTTCTCTCAGCAATGCAGGAGTTGTTGCGTGAGCGTGGTTTAAAGGTTCCCGAGAAAGTGTTGTGTAATTTTCTGCGAGATGTGGATAGAGTAGCTCCCTGGTTTGTATCCACGGGGTCCTTGTCAAAGGGCTCCTGGGGCAAGCTCGGCGGCGACTTGATTAATGAAAGGGAGAAGGGAAAGTTAAGACCAGGCACATGGCCGCTGTACAAAATGGTTAGAGCCTGTATCAGAGGATGCAAAATGCCAAGATAAGGTAAGAGGGACAAAAAGCTTTGGCAGAACACCAGGATAGCCTATCAGAAGCAGAAAAGGAAAAGAGCGCTAAGAATAGAATGAAGAAAAAAGAAGAAATTAAAAAAGAAGTAGCTACAAAAGTGGAACAGAAAGGGCCTAAGAAAAAGTTGTACCCAGTGTTAACTGAGTTTCAGAATTTAAGAATTAATGACTCCGCCTCTGAGGAGACGTCCTCGGGGGACGAAGAAGATACAGAGGATACCGACACCTCATCCTCTGATAGTGTGTTAGATCTTGAGGAACAGGCAGAGTTAGATAGAGAAGCAGCTCGTTATGAGTCTGAAAGATATGGGCTGGATTCGCCTTATGCACCGGGGTATGCCCCATCTGCCCCACCATTGGAGGAAGTAGTTAGAGTTAAAAAGAAAAAACCAAAAGAGAGACAGGAAAGACTGCCGTCAAATTCTCTTATTACAGCTAAGGAGAGAAAGAAGATAAGAGTAGCCTTTCCTGTATGGGAAGATGCTAACCAAACCAGGCAACATTCACAGCTAGATTTAAAACAAAACAATTAAAAGCGCTAGCCGAATCAGTACAGACTTATGGAATCAATGCCTCTTACTCAGGCATTAATAGAAAGACTTGTGGTCAGTGCCATGACACCAGATGACTGGTATAATACTGTTAAGGCTTGCCTGACTATGGGACAGTATCTAGATTGGAAATCTATTTTTCAAGAATTTTGTGCTTCACAGGCAAGACAAAATTTAGCTCAGGGGCATCCACAATGGAACTTTGACATGCTTACAGGGCAGGGACAATGGGCTATCAATCAAACGGCCTACCCTGTAGAAGTATATGAGCAAATTAATAAGGCAGCTGTAAAAGCATGGAAAAGCCTACCTAACAAAGAACAGGTTTCAGGAAACTTGACAAAAATTATCCAAGGGAACACTGAGCCATTCTCAGACTATGTGGCTAGGATGATGGAGGCGGCAGGAAGGATTTTTGGAGATCCTGAGACGGCCATGCCTCTCATAGAACAACTAATTTTTGAACAGTGTACTAGAGAGTGCAGAAATGCTATTACACCTTGGAAAGGAAAAGGACTAAATGCATGGATGAAGGCTTGTAGAGAAATAGGAGGACCTCTATCTAATGCTGGATTGGCAGCTGCTGTTTTAGCGGCTCAGAGGACCTCTAATGTTAAATGTTTCAGGTGTGGAAAGCTGGGACACATACAAAGACAATGTAGAGCACCTGGCACTACTAATAACAATCGTCCAAAGGTGCCTGGAATGTGTCCTAGGTGTAATAAAGGAAAACATTGGGCAAATGAGTGTAGATCAGTTAAAGACGACAGAGGACGTACAATTTCCCCTCTGCCAAAAAACGGACAACGGGGCCCACACCCTCAGGGCCCACAAATGTATGGGGCGATAGAGAACCTACAGAACAACCCTCAACAACATCAAAGGATAAGACAATCAGGAGAGCCACGTCAGGCTCGGCAGGACTGGATCTCTGTGCTACCACCAGAGCAGTACTAACACCTACCATGGGGTGTCAGCCTATACCTTCTGATTTTTCAGGACCCTTGCCTGAGAATACAGTAGGACTAGTGCTAGGAAGATCGTCTACGACTCTGAGAGGATTAACTGTTCACCCCGGAGTCATAGATCAAGATTATGAGGGACAAATAAAAATCATGTGCTCATCACCAAGGGGGATTAGCTCTATAGCTCCTGGTGATAGAATTGCACAGCTATTAGTCCTCCCTAGTTTACATTCATTCTTTCCTAGTAAAGGTTTAACTAGGGGCATGAAGGGATTTGGCTCCTCTGGAGGACAGAATGTATTTATTTCATTAGATTTAGATAAACGCCCCACCTTAGAGTTGAAAATTCAAGGAAGGCTTTTCACAGGCCTCCTAGACACAGGAGCAGATACTACCATTATCTCTACCAATTGGTGGCCAAAAAACTGGCCTGTTAATAGCTCTTCACAAACCTTACAAGGTCTTGGATATGAGTCTGCTCCTGATGTTAGTGCAAGAGTATTGCATTGGGAAGATTCCGAAGGCAGATGAGGGACAGTTGTTCCTTATGTCTTGCCACTTCCAGTTAATATATGGGGAAGAGATATCCTTAAACAATTGGAATTTAGGCTCACTAATGATTATTCTACACAGAGTCAAAAAATGATGAAAGAAATGGGGTGTGTCCCTGGAAAAGGATTGGGGAAGGCCTTACAAGGCAGGATCAGCCCTGTTTCTATTACAGAAAAACAAGACAGGAAAGGGCTGGGTTTTTCCTAGGGGCCATTGAGGATGCATTGCCTATACCTTGGTTGTCAGAGGAACCTGTATGGGTTCCTCAATGGCCGTTAACCTCTGAAAAACTAGCAGCTGCAAAAGCTCTAGTTAAAGAGCAACTAAAACTAGGACATCTGGAGAGTTCTCAGTCACCATGGAATACGCCTATATTTGTGATTAAGAAAAAATCAGGTAAATGGAGGTTATTACATGATCTTAGAGCTATTAATAATCAGATGCAATTATTAGGATCAATTCAAAAGGGTCTGCCACTGCTGACAGCCTTGCCTAGACATTGGGAGATTATAATAGTAGATATTAAATATTGTTTTTTCTCTATACCTTTACATCCTAAGGACAAAATTAGATTTGCTTTCACTCTCCCAAGTATTAATCATGAGGAACCAGACCACCGATATCAATGGAGGGCCCTGCCACAAGGCATGGCCAATAGTCCCACTATGTGTCAAATATATGTCTCTTCTGCTATTGAACCAGTTAGAAAACAGTTTCCTAAGGTTAGAATTTGTCATTTTATGGATGATATACTCTTGTGTACTAATAACAAAGAAGTTTTACACCAAGCGTTCTCTCTGTTAGTTTCTACCTTAAAACAGAAAGGACTATCTATAGCGCCTGAAAAGGTTCAGGAAGGAGAGATTGGAAATTTCTTGGGAGCAATAATTACTCCTGAGTATATTAAACCACAGAAGGTTACTATTAGAAGAGATAAATTAAAAACATTAAATGATTTTCAAAAGTTACTAGGGGATATCAATTGGATTCGTCCCTATTTGAAATTAACTACAACTGAACTTCAACCCTTATTTAAAATACTTGAGGGAGATTCTAACATTACTTCATTGAGAACTTTGACCCCTGAATCGTCTAAAGTATTGGATAAAATAGAGATGGCCATACAACATGCTCAACTAGATAGACTTAACCGCGAATTATCTTTCCAGTTATGTATTCTTCCCTCTCCTCAACAACCAACTGCAGTACTATGGCAAGAGGGACCCTTGCTATGGATTCACCCACATAGCTCTCCTGGAAAGACTTTAGGCTATTATCCTACCTTAGTTGCAGAATTGGCTTTAAAGGGACTTCAACTGTCCGTGATGCATTTTGGACAATATCCTAATACAATTGTATGTCCTTATACTATGTATCAAATTCAAGTTTTATGTGCATCTCAAGATGCTTGGGCAATTTTAAAATGCTCATTCCCTGGAAATATTGATAATCATTATCCTAAACATCCCTTGTTACAATTTACTCTTTCTAACTCATATTTCCCAAAGTTACTAAGGCACATCCTATTCATCAAGCATTGGATATTTATACCGATGGTTCTAAGACAGGCATTGGTTGTTATGTGGTTAATAATGTCCCTACTCGAATTCAGTTTGATTATACATCTCCCCAATTAGTAGAATGTGCTATTGTAGCGATAGTGTTGCAAAGATTTTCAGAGCCTATAAACATAATTTCAGATTCGCATTATGTTGTAGGAGCTGTTAAACAATTAGAAGTGGCTGATTTTATCCACCCTAAAAGCATGGTTGCTGAGATATTTAAAGATATTCAACACAATATTCGCAATAGGTGTCACCCATTTTTTATTCAACACATGAGAGCACATTCATTGCTTCCTGGGCCTATGTCTCAGGCTAATGCTATTGCTGATAAAGCCACTAAAAACCTATATTGGGTAAGCTCGCCATTAGAAGGTGCAGTTGAATTCCATAAACTCTATCATGTACTAGCTAATACCCTAAGATTAAAGTTTCATTTAACTCGTGCAGAAGCGCGAGATATTGTTCTGAAATGTACCTCCTGTGCAGAATTCAGACCCTCTTCATCTATAGGGGTCAATCCCAGAGGTCTGCAACCTCTTCATATCTGGCAAATGGATGTTACACATTGCAATGCCTTTGGAAAACAAAAATTTATTCATGTATCTGTGGATACATGCTCTGGCATCATTCATGCCACCCCCCTTGCGGGAGAAAAAGTGTCACATGTTATTACTCACTGTCTTGAAGCTTGGGCTGCTTGGGGCAAGCCCCTTCAGCTGAAGACTGATAATGCACCAGCTTATACATCTAAAACTTTTCAACAGTTTTGTCTGAGGCTTGGTGTCCGTCATATAACTGGCTTGCCATATAATCCTCAGGCACAAGGGATTGTGGAACGTCCCAATGGCACGTTGAAAACTTATTTACAAAAACAAAAGGGAGGAATAGGCCCCAACATGGGACCTAAGACATCTATCTCCCTAGCCCTATTTACCTTAAATTTTTTAAATCTGGATTCTGATGGACAATCTGCTGCTGACAGAAAGAGGACTCACTGACCCCTGAAGGTGCTAAAGATCCTGCTGATGATCTGCCTGCTTGAGAGAGCGATAAGTATACCATTGTGGGCTGTGGTAAGATCATGGCCAGTTCCCATCCCAGTACATCCCACTCTAAAGTACTGCCAATGTTTACATCATCGAGCTGTCAGCTGGAGGCACCATGTGCCATACCTTTAAACAAAGAGACTGTCAAGTATAATGCATCAAAATTTAGATTAAATGATACCTTGTGTTTCACCATAACAAACAGGGCAGAGACCCCATGCGTTGTACTTCGCAATGCTACATTGGGACACTGGATTGATCCACTTGGAGATTCCCAAATAGGCACTGGTGTCCTGCTCGAGGTACTCAATAACATAGTGGCAGGACAATCTGAGGCCAGTGGAAATACATCTAAGAAAAAACAGTCCCCTGTGAATATCACTACATTATTGCTAAAAAGTAAGGTAACCATACTTGAACGATCATATTGGCAAACCAATAATGCCACTAATGTCAGAGTGTGGCCATGGTGCCCTCCAGATCAGTCATTTCCACCAGTGTTTACGCACTGCCAATCTAAAAGGATGCCTAAGGTAGAAGTATCTCGAGGCTTCACCTTATCGCCACCTCTAAAAAGGATGGCTATGACAGGAAATAAAACAGGGAAGGTAAACGAATGGCCATTTTATCAATGGGTGTTGACAAATTTAGCGGGGGCTGCTACCAGTTTATCAGCCTTTGCAACTCTAGGTGAGTCACAACATGACATTTGGAATGTATCACCAACCAGAACTAATACTACACCAGTGATATTGAATGATATTAAATATAATAACTTGTTGGCAAATTATTCAGCCCAAAGGGCAGCAGTTTGTGTTTCGGCTCCCTTCTTTTTTATTTTAGCAGAATTTAAAAATAAAAGCAGCATATTAGATTGTGCGAATGTCACCTGCCATTTGACAGAATGCTGGAATGGGTCCGCATCTTTAGCACTGCTGGTGCGGGTTCCGACCTTTGTCCCTATACCGGTGGATGCCGATCCCGATAAATTTCCAATAATCTCCTTAATTAGAGAAAAGAGAGATTTTGGCATCACGGCGGCCATTGTGACGGCCGTTGCAATGTCGGCTGCTGCAGCGGTGACTGCGGGTATTGCCCTAGCCAATCAAGTTCAAGCAGCAGAAACAATAAATAATATAGTGAATGCCTCGGCAGATGCTATGGTAAAACAGCATAAAATGAATAGCCATTTGATTTCTGGGATACTGCTTGCTAATCAGCGAATAGATCTATTACAAATCAAAATGGAAGAAATTGCTGATATTCTTCAAGTAAGCTGTGTAAGTCATACTAAACACATGTGTATCACACCCTTGAAATATAACAATGAGTCTTTTACAGAAAGTACTAAATTATCTAATTTTTTACAAGGAAATTGGTCACAACAGGCTGAGGAGCTACAAGAAGAACTCCTGCTCACGATTGCTGTTTTGAATGGGACCAGAATAAACCCGATTGATGTTGAAGACTTCACTTCCTGGCTCATGTCCGCCTTCTCCTTTTTTAAGGAGTGGGTGGGGGTAGGAATGTTTGGCTGTATGATCTTTGGGGGAGTGCTGATCACACTCTGGTTGCTCTGCAAATTTAAAAAACAACATCGTAGAGATAAAGTACTTATCACTCAAGCACTGCTTGCCTTAGAGCAGGGAACATCCCCTCAAGCTTGGTTGAATATGCTTAAACAATGAGACACTATCATTCAATGGGATACCCTGAGGGCTCATGTTCCCATTGCACCAGGAATCCTGAGTGGTAGTCCTCCACACTTCCCAGGGCTCGGGTTTCCATTGCATGGGAGATAAGTGTGGAGGGTCTCACAACTGTTTAACTGCCTTGAACGCCTTACTGCTAGAACGGTGGGCTTGATCGGCGAAATAACAGTTGGAAAATTGTTGCAGCAATTTAATAAAAAAGGGGCAGATGTTAGGAGCCGCGTCTGCCATCGCAAGATGGCGCCGGTTTCCTGCTTCCTGGTTCTTCTTGCGAGCCTTGCTTGAATGTGTGCCTGCACAAGGCGCGAAAACCAGTATGCTAATTTGGCGACATCATAAGAGCCAATGAGTGTGCGGCACATCTCCTAAAGCGCTATATAAGCCACAAGCTTTTGGGGCTTGGGGTCCCTCGCCTCACTACCATCTAAGAGAGCTGTAACACTACCATCTAAGAGAGCTGTAACACTAAAAGAGCTGTAACAATAAAAATGCTGTCAGAAGAATCCTGAGCGTGGCGTTCTCCTTTTCAGCGAGGTGGCGCCCCGCAGACGTGGTAGGGCATGCCTATAATATCAGCATTTGACTGGTCAAATCTGAATGATCAGGAATTCAAAGATATTCTGCTTTCCATAAAAAAGGGAAAAATGCATAAATAAACAAACCAAAGTGGTTAATGTAAGCCCCAAATCTAGAATTAGATTAACACATGAAGATACTCTGAATTATCAATCCTTGAATGCAAAGAGCATCTAACATGCTAGGACAGGAAAAGAATCTGAGTACTTTATGCTTAATAAAGCATGCCAATCACAAAAGAAGACACCTGTGTGAAGCCATAATCCTGGAGTAGTAACAAAAGTGATCAGAGTCACAGAAACCAGAGAGGAAAATAGTTTTCAGGGACAAATCTAGGTGAACCCAGGTGAAGGTAGAACATAAATGGATATATTCTGTTTGTAAAACTGAAAATATTTGATAGATTAACCCAGCAGCAACTGGAATAGCCTTCAAATGACTTACTGGGCTGGATTCCTATCTCCATCCATGGAACTGCACTGTGGTAAGAGGCTACAGAAATCTCCCATGTTTCAGACAGATGACAATACAAAAACAAAAGTGCTCTCCATGATCTAAGTTACCACAGACTATTTATTATAATAACAGCACTCTTATCACTGGGCATGAGGCATGACTGGTAAAAGTTTTGTCTAGAATAAACTAAGCACTGGTTTTGGTCTCTAGACCAGAGTAATTCGGGCAAATTGGTCCATGCCTGCAATTCCAGCACTACCGAGATAGAGGCAGGTGGACTAGATGTCCAATATCATCACTGAGTGCCTGTAGAGTTCCAGGGAAGCCTAGGTTATATAAGACCAGAGTGGAAGGATTACATTCTTAATAAGTAGCTGCAGTGGTAGTTTATAGATTAGAATTTTGGTTGTTTTGTTTTTAATTTTTTGCCCCTTTGTTTATTTTGGGACACACACACACACACACACACACACACATTTTATTTGATGTCTTATTGAAATGAGTGACTCTCATTTTTCTCCTCATCCAGAAATTGGTTTATTGAATTTTTCTTCTTGATTAAAACCAAGGGAAATCCCACTTGGATCCAATCTATGACAGCCATGAAGTAGCTACAAATAGAACTCAAATATATCATAGAGTGCTCATCAATCTGGAAGCTCCATGTTGCAGGAGATATTTAAAGCAGTGGCACCCAATCTGTCTTGTGAATTGGGGCTGCCATGTTCCCAACTAGGCAAGGCCTGTGGCCACAGCTCAAGCTGCTGGCTCAGGTAACCAGAGACACCGGCCCTGACACCCTCAAGATGCCAGTGTGGGAGATGGCTCTGCCAATCTTCCACGCTGTCTTCTCAAGGCTGGGCTGACACACAGGCCCAGTAGAAAATGAGACTAATGCTTAGATTATCCAAAGCCTTTATATGTGTGATAATGCTCAATAGCAAGATGCCCACATAATTGGAAGTATTAACCAATTAACTAACCTAGATATAAGTTGTTACCCAGGACTGCTCTTGGTATATGTGTGGTCATCCATGGCACCTACAACTCTCCCTCTCTCCCTGGCCTCAATCCTCCTCTTCCTTTGCCTTTTCCTCTCCTTACTCCTCCCTCCTTGGCTACTCCTACAGTTCCAAGTTTAATTTATGTCACCCACCTTGTCCTCAAGTCTTTACTCAAGTCATTGGTCAGTGCCAAAGGATTCAAAACTCCTTTGCCAATCTTTATAAACTATTACTCTTTTATTTTTTGTTATGTTTAGTTTATTTTATGTTTACTTATGTGACTGCTTTTATGTGCACCCAAACATGCAGGTGCCTGAGACGCCAAATGTTGGTGTCAAAACTCCTCAAACTGAAGGTATAAATGGATATGAACTATTTACATTGAGTGCTGGAAACTGAACCAGGTCTTCTTTGAGAAAGGCAATAGCTTTGGCCACTGAGACATCTTTAGAAACTCTTCTGTGCCAAACTTGTCCTTGGACCTTGAGGAACTGCTATCTCTGAGGATTTCAAGCCTTAGCTAATACTGGACTACTGGATAAATGTAGGACCTGAATTTCTCCTGGTAATTTTATCACGCTTAATATGAAAAGATAGCAATATAGTTACAAAACCACTATTAAACCCTCAAAATACTTTGTCTCTTAGCACACATATATGCACATATGTGTTTGTGGGTCTTCTTTTCTTCTGTTGTTTGTTCATATGTGTGCATAATTATGTGCATGCTTAATTGTCTCCACCCCTTACCCCTGTTCCTGGGTTATATAGTTTTAGAACAATGCCTGGATTTAATGTGAGTGCTTAGGTGTGAATTTAGGTCCTCAGCCTTATATAGCAAATGATTTTTATCTATTGAACTGTCTAACTGGCTCACAATTAGCAAAGCATCATGCAGTGATTAAATTAAATAACAGAAAAAATTACCAGAATATTTCAGAAGGTCTACTGGAGATAAAGGTAAGCTCTAAAGTTGTTGCTGACTCATCCCGATCTCATTGTCTATTATCTGTTGTTGATTCCGCCAATGGATATTCCATGTGTTCCATATTTATTTGGATTCATTTCCCAAACTCAACTTCAGTCAGGAATCTCCTATGCATGGTTCTGGGATGGTAACAGACCAAGAAGATCTGTTTGATGGCCAAACCCCTGTTATAGCTACCCACGCTGATCAATCAGCAGCAATTGAAGCCTAGAGTGACCAAGTAGTAGATGAAGCTCCAGTTTTCATTGCACCTGCACTTAAGGCCCAGAACACATTCAATATTCATAGCCATCTTATGAGGAACTCTGGCAATGAATCCTGAAGGACTGGAATTCTTGGAATTACTAACTCCACTCAGTGTTTCCCATCCCTTGACCAGTCCAATACTTTATTGCAAGGAAGAGTTTTGGTAGTGCATGTCCTTACTCCTAGGATTTTAGGAAAGATTTGGGCTGATAAGTATTAGTTTCATGCCATTTTTTTATTTTAAGATTTTGTTAGTTAAATAAAAGAAGAAAATATTTTTGAAAATTTTTAGTAAAACAATGTTTTTTTTTTTCAGACATTTCCTTCAACCATTTATGTGTATGAAGGTTTGTATACAGGTGTGTATATGTGTTTGTGTCCTGAGAGGCCAAAAAAGATGTTGAATCTCTTGGATCAAACTTCTTTGAAGAACTTTTTCCAGCTCCATGTTCTCTCAGGTAACATCTATCTTTGTTTTTGTGATTTGTTTCCTTTATACAGCAGTTTGATGGATCCTGTTTCTGTATCCACTCTGTTAGCCTATGTCTTTATTTGGGAATTGAGTCCATTGATGTTGAGAGATATTAATGACCAATGACTGTTAATTCCTGTTAACTCAATGTTGGTAGTGATGGATTCTCTACTTTTGATTTTACTGGTGTGAAATTATTCATTTCTAGCTTTGTCATTGTTATAATTAGTCACATTGGGTTGAAGTTTTACCTCTAGTATCTTAAGTGCTGGATTAGTGGAAAGATATTGTTAAAATTTGATCTTGTCATGGAATACCTTGTTTTCTCTAGCTATGGTAATTGAATGTTTTGGTAGGTATAGTAGTCTTTGCTGGCCTCCGAGGTCTCTTTGAATCTGCAAGACATCTGCACAGTATCTTGTGGGTTTTAGAGTCTGTTGAGAAGTCAGGTGTAAATCTGGTGGATCTGTCTTTATATATTACTTGGCCTTTTCCCTTTTCAGCTTTTAACATTCTTGGTTCTGTACATCTAATTTTTGATTATTATGTGGCAGGAGGATTTTCTATTTTGATCCAATTTGCTTGGTGTTCTGTAAACTTCTAGTTCATTTATAGCTATCTCTTTTTGTAGGTTAGGGAAATTTTCTTCTATTATTTTGTTAAAGATATATATATATATATATATATATATATATATATATATATATATATATATTTGATCTTTGAGCTGGATATCTTCTCTTCTATTCCCATTATTTTTAGGTTTGCTCTTTTTATAGAATTCCAAATTTCCTGAATGTCTTGTGCCATGAATGTTTTAGATTTTTGCATTTTTAAGTGATGTATCAGTTCCTTTTATAGTATCTTCTACAACTGAGTTTCTTTCTTCCATATGTTGTATTCTGTTGACAGTACTTTTTTATTTACTTCCTGTTCTTTTTCCTAGGTTTTATGTCTCCAGAATTGCTTCAGTTCATGTTTTCTTTATTGCTTCTAATTCCAATTTCAGTTCTGGGGCCATTTCATTATTTTCCTCCCCGCCCGCCCGACTAGTTGCATTTTCCTCTATTCCTTTGATGGATTTATGAATTTCCTCTTTAAAGTATTCTATCATCTATATAAGATTGGACTTAAGGTCTTCTTTTTGTGCTTTTACTGTTTGAAGACATCCAAGGGTTGCTGAAGCAAGGTTCTGTGGCTGGGCTCTGTTGATGCCATATTGTCTTGGCTCTTACTGATCATGTTCTTGGACTGTCCTTTAGCTAGGTAGTTTTTCCTAATGTTGTATGATCCTAATTCCAACAGAACTCCTCAGGAAGGCAGAGAGAGCTGGAGGCCAGACAATAGAGGTCAATGGACAATACTTAGCTTACCTTTTCTGACACAGCTGACAAGGGGGTATTGGTGGGAGATGGATCCATGCTGGTTCTTACTTTGACACTTTCAGGCCTTCACAGGAAAGCAGGATGTTCTTGGAATCTCTCAAGGCTCTTTGGGATAATAGGGTGAGCCCAGAGCCACACAATGGAGATCAGGAACCTTGTGCACACAACTCACTTCTGATTGGTGTGAACAATGTGAACAATGGACTCTCTTTTGATACCTTTTGAACCACTCTATTCTTATTATATATAAGGTATTTTGTGTCCTAAACTGGCTTTGAACTTGTTCTGAGGTCCACTTAGATCCAACACAAGTCAAACATCAGATCTATGCAGATGACAAAAATTCACTGAAATAAAGTATTTATTGATCAGGGCTGCAGAAGAATTGGGAGGCAAATTATTACTCCCAAGCCAGAATGTTACAGACATTTTATGGTTAAAAATCACAAGCATCTGTGCCAAGTTGTAGTTAAATTTTTACATCAGTCAGGATTTATGGATAAAGAACTTCCTTAGGAACATGCCTTTGTGGTACTCTCATTCTGTTCTCATTGATTGGGTTATTCAACTGTGATGGGATGACTTGCCTAACATTCATGTCTCAATTTACAAACTAGGATGGCAGTTACTCACATACATGCCTCTTTCTGACAAGCAGGATGACAGTTCCCCAGAGAGGTCTTGAAAAATTAAATTTTATATTCCCTAATTCAAACTAGAAGTTTTATTAGAAATGGCTTCAGTTTGGTGCTGTCTTAAAAACTTACTTTGTAGATGATGATGATGGCCTTAAACATCTGGAATTACAGATGACAAGCTTGACCTTCTCAAGAGTATACTTGGTAATGAGGCTGGGGTCCACTCTCCTGTATGAGCTTCATACCTATACTTTTGTTTTTGTTGTTTGATGAAGCAAATTGGCAGTCTGAACTACAAACTGGCCGAGATATGCAGAAGTTATGTTGATGAGTCTCTTCTATGGTGTAATTACTGATTGAGCTATCTGACCTAGGTTTCTCTTGCTCTTATATTTTTATTGACTTACTTTTCTTCTTGTCAGAGGATCTCATTGGAACCACAAACTTAAAACATACATGGACTATAGGCATGGTCAATAAATGACTCCTGTCTTATCACCTTTGGAGGCCTTTACAGTTAAATGCAAGATTTTTGAACTTTGACAGATATTTTCCCCACTTACTGCCTCAACACAGCAGGTCATTAAAGTAGGTTCACATTGCCTCACAGGTGGAGAAAGGGATATCAGATGTTCAAGTCCAGTCTTGACTACATAGCTACTCCAAAGTCTGTCAGGGCTACAGGAGATACTGCCTCAAATGAAAAATAATCTTCAACCAAAAATAGATAAAATTTTTCATGAGTCTACCAAATTAAATGAAAGGAAGAGTTACATACAGTTAATGTTATCAAATATTACCTAGGCGCCAGACTTTAGGTCACAGGTCCATGATTACTAATGCTTAATAAAGCAGGCAAACTTCTGGATGAAGGATAGCTGGGACAACAGAATGACTTTGAGGTGAACCATAGATACATAAGTAGAGCTTTTCATTAAGAAACAGGGTATAGAGATCAAAATGTATACTAGTAAGAAGTCTTTTCATTTTTACTACAAACAGGATCCATGCTCAAGAAGAGGAGGATAAAGTGGAGAGAAAAAGGAAATGATTACATTTTGGGAAGAACTCATGGAGATAGACAAATGAGAGGAAATGTCATGTGAAATAGACATGTGAAAACAGATTTCCAGCTTCATCTTTGCTCATATGGCAGCACCATAAGACTCAGTAACAAAGTGCATTCAAGGAAATTTCTTTAAACTTTTTAAACTAGATTTTATTTTTTTGCCATTAGAGTGTAATGGAGCCACATGCGGATGATAGTGAACCATTTGTAGAAATATCTTTGCTTCAAATGTCTTTACCTTGCTAGTCAACTTAGTAAAAGCAGAAAAATAACTACTGGCTTTCTGGAAAATTTTTATAAAATGTAGTTTGATCATTTTGTATAGGTTCTACTACATAACACTTTCCTGGAGAGTTGCAACTATACAGGAAAATTGTTCTTAAAAAATCAAATGTATAACACACACACATACACACACACATACACAAACACAGAGAGAGAGAGGGAGAAGGGGAAGGAGGGAAGGAGGGAGGGAGGGAGGGAGAGAGAGAGAGAGAGAGAGAGAGAGAGAGAGAATTGGGCAGAGTAAAACTAACAGATATTATGGTAAGAAAAATAATTAAAATGATTTTCTAAAATATTTTCTACTTTTATTGAACTCTCATATAATCCAGCAATATATAACAAATGCTTTAAATTGTTTTTGAGACAATCTCAGTATATTGACATTAGTGACATGAAACTAATACTAAAGTAATGAATGTGTTCAATTATTTTAGAAACAGTCTCATTATATGAATAAAATTGGCATGAAATTTAAACTGATTAGCTGGCATCAGTCTCATATATTCTGAGATTTAGGGCTTGTACTACCACATGTCTTCCCTGCTATACAGATTTCTAAGCCTAAACCAGTTTAGGTTGAAAGGTGTTAAGTCAAACCATAATGCCAATCTTGTCTATTCTACCCTGCCAGGTCTGCCATGGCAGTGGAAGGGATAGTATGACAAAATCCCCACCCATGGAGCGGAGCTAGCAGGACATTTGTATTCTCAATTACTGACAGTTGCTGTAGGAACTTGTTTGTATAATAATGTACATTTTTTACTTTATGTTCTTCCTTTGGGGAATATTCTCTCTTCCAAGATTATCAAGAAATATTCTCTTTACCAAAATTAATGACACCTTAATAAACAGAATCAACAGGATTCCAGGAAGTAAGGATATGTCTGGTGTTCCTCAGCACCAGCTGAGGTAATGCAGCACAGCATGATAATGCTGTAAACTTCAGGACTAATGCCTTGGGAAAGAACTATGTCCTAGAATACATTAATCAATGTAAGAACTGTTCTTTACAGAATTTCTCAACTATGAAAAATGTAGGGGTGCAATATGAAGTGTATGATGGGCTTCAGAGCCCTGAAAAAACACAGGCAGCTGCACACATGAGGTAGCTTTGTCAGAAAGATATTAGAGAAGGAGATAAACAAATTTAGGAAGTGGTGATCTCAGGGCAAAATCCCTCCCAGCTAAGCTTATTGTTCATGTTTGCAGTTAAACAAGAAAAACTATGAAAGTTTAATCTGGAATAAACTATAATCCAGAAATGGAGGACATACTTGTGATCCAGAACTTGAGTCTAGAAAACATGGGCTTTTGATCCAGATCACAGTGAATTGTAACCATAAAAAGCTTAGGCCCAGGCATGATGGTACATACCTTTAATCCCAAGGGACAAAGGCAAGCAGATTTCAAAGTTCAAGCTTAGCCTGTGACAGAGCACGTTCTAGGTGAAGAAAAGCTTAGGTCCAGGCATGGTGGTACATACCTTTAATCCCAGCATTCAGAAAACAGGGCCATGAAGATATATGAGGTCAAGATCTGTCTACAGAGCAAATTCCAGGACAATCAAGTTAGACATTGAAGGAGTTGGAAAACAGAAGCCTGGTTATGATGTAATAGAACAATGCGGCCATGTTCCTGCTCCAGCAAATAGCAAAACTCAGCAATTTTGGCCAAGTGGTTGTATCTTTAGAGTCAAGGGGTAAGGTAACAAAATGTTGATCTGTGGGAAAGTCAAAAGGGAACCTTGGGTAAATGATTTAACTGATACACATTTTTTTTTTTTTTGAGACAGGGTTTCTCTATGTAGCCCTGGCTGTCCTGGAACTCGCTCTGTAGACCAGGCTGGCCTCAAACTCAGAAATCTGCCTGCCTCTGCCTCTCAAGTGCTGGGATTAAAGGCGTGCGCCACCACTGCCTGGTATTGATACACAATTCTTAAGGAAGTAGCTTATGCAAAATAAAAGAAGCAACACCCTTTACAATAGATGCAAACAATATAAAATACCATGTTCTAATTCTAACCAAGCAAGTGAGAAACCTGGATGACAAGACATTCAAGTTCCTGAAAAATTAATTAAGGAAGATATCAGAAGGTGGCAAGATATTACATCCTTATGGATAAGTAGTATTAATATAGCAAAAATAGCTATCTAACCAAAAGCAATCTCCAGACTCAATGCAACTCCTATAAAATTCCAACATAATTTTTCACAATCTTTGGAAGAACAATTCTTAACTTCACATTGAAAACCAAAAATCTCAGGATAGATAAAACAGTCCTGTGGAATAACAGAACTTCTGGAGGTATCATCATCCCTGATTTCAAGCTGTACGGCATGTTTGAAAAATAGACGCTTTTTAACATGTAGGGAAGTTGTTTGACCTCAATGAATAAATATTTCATTAGCTCCTTAAGTCACCGAAACTGACAAGATTCACTAGATCCCCTTATTCTCTGGTGTGTATAAGAACTGCCCACAAACACTCTTAGACAAGAGATGCTAACTGGAAGAGACAAATATCACCTCTACAAATAGGAAAAGACATTTTCAAAATTGTCAAAAACTCCCTGTAGGCTGTGAAGTACATCTCAGTTTTCCAAATTTGTACTGATGTCACCCTTGCTGGGGTTCCTTTCAGGGACAGCATTGTTTTTAACTGTTGGATAATTGCTTCTTTTACAAGTAATGCCTCATCCTGAGTCCATTCCTTTTGTTGATGGAAATGGGACAATGATTGGTTTAGTCTTGCTTTGGCAGGTAGTACTACACACAGAACCTCTCCCAGGCCTTATCAAGACTCCAGAATGTCTGGGAACATACTAGAGGAACTGGGTTGAAGAAGGAAACCAACATGTGATAGGATTGTGCACACAAGACCACCAGTGGCAGGGACATCAAGTGCCAATCCACTGAGAGTAGGTTTCTCCTACTTGCCTCTCCATCATGTAAAACTGTTCTGGGGATTCTTGCCTGCCAATCTGTCTAGACTACCAGACTTTATCAACACCTGGAATGAGAAAGGAGTGGATTGGTAAGGGAAAGGGCAATCACACACTAGTCTAGGCTCTAAAAATAAAACTGATGAGTGAAAAGACCAGGCCTCTGCCTCCCTCTTCATTCCTTCTATACAATGTTGGTAAACTTGGAAACATTATGGGACTTGGATGCATTTGGACATTTAGTTTCACTGATGAACCTGGTACATCTTGGAAACAAATCTACCTTTCAGGGAACGGATGTCTTCAAGGACTTGATTTTTTTCCTAGGGTACCTAGAAGAGTTTGAGATAATTGGCAGTCACTAGAGGGCTTTGGAGAGTTGTTTGCATTAGAATTCATAAAGAGACTAGGGATCTCTGAAAAATTTGGAGGCATAAGTTCATTAAAGGTACTTGAGACACTTGGAAATCATTCTTGTGTGCATTTGAAGGCAGTTTGAAATTTGGATGCAGAAGGAGATCTTGGTACATGTATCAGCTAAAGTTACTTGGCTTTGACATATCTTTTGGGAAAATCTTAGATATGGAAAAATACTGGGATGTTATCCTACAAGGATTCTGTTCCTAGAAGGAATCACTAGTTTTGAAATGTTTCACAGAATCCATATCTACCCATTTAGTCTTCCAGAAGTTGATCCAGACTTAGCATGTAGCAGTAATCAGTCACCCTTTCTCCACCTGCCTCTATGTCTCCTATGTTTATAAGTATTGTTGACATTTCAATAAACATGTGAACAGTCCCTATGATAAAATGAGACTTTCAGGCCAGGGAAGCTGACAATAAGGTCTTTTTTAATTTTAAAAGTCCCAGTTAATCTTTTCTTCCCCTAGTGCCCTTTGTCTCCAACCAATGACTAAAGGGCCACAGGGCAGGCAAGTTCCAAGTGACAAGAATCCTACACTCATTTTCTATATAGGAACATTTATGATTTAATTACCCTAGACATAAGCAAGTTCTTCCATCTAATCCAGATCCCTAAAGGTATGGAAGCTCTATTCCCAGTACCTAGCCTTAACTGAATCTCCTCCCAGGACCCTTCCAACAGCTCCACCTTTTATTACTGTACGTCTACAGACATTCTCTTCCTGTTTCTGTACTCAATCTACAGCCTCATTTTCTAGAAGCCTTGTTGGGTTGAGGACATCTTTCTTTTTATGTTTTATGTTTTGTCTTTTCCTCCTCTTCCTCCTTCTCTTCCTCCTCCTCTTTCTCCTCCTTCTCCTCCTCTTTCTTCTTCTTTGGTGTCTGTGAGACAGGATTTCTCTATGGAACAAATCTGGCTGCCTAGTAATTTGCTTTGTTGTAAGGTTGTCCTGGAATTACAAAAGATACACCTGGCTTAAGGTTTGCACCTGAACCTGGGAACAGATCCTGTACTCCATACCTCCCCACCCCTCCCACCCAGAGACAGCTTGACCCCCAGGAGTTCTGACATACCCAGGCTCACAAATGAGGTTCTAAGCCTGCACCAATATGTGACCTAAGTGGGATCCTCTGGAACCCAGAGGACACAGTACCTTCCACCTTGCAAGAGACACAAGTTTCTTCTGATTTGTGTCTATGCATGGGAGAAGATCCTGTGCTCCAAACACCTCCACACCCCATGCACATCCAGAAACAACTTGAACCCAAGGGGATCTGACATAGCCAGGTTCACATACCAGGCTCTCCAGATGTCTCACATACCTAGAGACACCCTGACCCAAGAGGCCTAATATAACCAGGCTCACAGGAGAGAGAGGTTCCAGTCAGAGACAGAAAGGCCAGTTAACACCAGGGATAACAAGATGGTGAGAGGCAATTACAAGACCAAAAGCATCAGAAGCCAATATGCCTTGACAGTGTCAGAACCCAGCTCTCCCATCACAGCAAGCCCTGGATACTCCAACACACCTGAAAACAAGAATGCTGACCTAAAATCCTATCTCATGAAGATAATAGAGTTCTTTAAAGAGAATGTAAGTAACTAATTAAAAAAAAACAAAACACACAGGAAAATACAGGTAAACAGGAAGTCCATAATGAGGAAACAAATCCTTTAAAGATATACAGGAAAACACAATCAATCACGTGAAGGACTGAACAAAGCAATCCAAGACCTAAAATCAGAAGTAGAAACAAAAAGGAAAACACAAATGGAGGCAACCCTGGAAATGGAAAACCTATGAAAGTAGTCAAGGACTACAGATGCAAGCATCAACACCTGGATACAAGACATAGAAGACAGAATATCTGGCACAGAAGATCCCTTAGAAGAAATTAGAAGACACAATGAACAAAGAAATTACAAAATAAAAATAAAATACTTCTGACCCAAAACATCTAGGAAATCCAGGACACAATGAAAAGACCAAACTTAAGAATAATAGGAATAGAAAAGAACAAAAATTCCCAGCTCAAAGGGCCAGAGAATATCATCAATAAAAACATAGAAGAAAATTTTCACCACCTAAAAATGACATGGCTGTATATGTAGAAGAATTCTATAGGATACCAAATAAACTGGACCAGAAAAGAAAATCCTCTAGTCATATAATAATCAAAACAGTAAATGCACAGAACAAAGAAAGAGTATTAAAATTTATAGCAGAAAAAGGCTAAAAGATATAAAAAGGCAGAACTATCACAATTTCACCATACTTCACAATAGACTCTAAAATCCAGAAGATCTTGGGCAGAGGTGACACAGACCCTAAGAGAACACAAATATCAGCCCAGACTACTATGCCCAGTAAAATGCTCCATAGATGGAGAAACTAAGATATTCCATGACAAATTCAAATTTAAGCAATATAGTTCCACTAATCCAGCCCTACAGAGGATAATAGAAGAAAAACCACAACACAAGGAAGGAAACTACACCAAAGAAGAACCAAGAAATTATTCTTCTCACAACAATCTCAAAAGAATAGAACCACACAAACATAATTGTACATCTAATAACAGAAGTAACAGGGAACAAAAATCATTGTTCCTTAATATCACTCAACATCAATGTACTCAATTGTTCATTAAAAAGACATACTCTAACAGACCTGATAAGTAAACAGGATCCAGCTTTTTGCTGCATACAGGAAACACACCTAAGTGAAAAGCAGAAATTACCTCTAAGTAAAAGGGTGGAAAAATTTCCAAGCAAATGGCCCCCAAAACAAGCTGGAGTAGCCATTCTAATATCCAATGAAGTAAAAGTTTCAACCACAACTATCAAGCAAGATGGGGAAAGACACTTCATACCCATTAAAGGAAAAATCCACCAAGAGGCAGTCTCAGTTATGAACATCTATGTCCCAAATGCAAAGGCAACTACATTTGTGAAAGAAACATTTCTAATTCTCAAAACACATTGAATCTCACATAGTAATAGTGGTATAATTCAAAACCACACTCTCACCAGTGTACAGATGATGGAAATGGAAATGAAACAGAGATACAGTGAAAAGAACAGAGGTTATGAACCAAATGGATTTAACAGATATCTATAGAATATTTCACCCTAAAACAAAGAATATACCTTCTTCTAAGCATATTATGTTACCTTCTCCAAAACTGACCATATAATCAGACACAAAACAAGCCTCACCAGATAAAAGAAGATTGAAATAATCCTGTGCATTCTATCAGAACACCATGGAATAAGGCTGGTCTTTAATAACAACAAAAACAACTGAAAGGACACATACATATGGAAGATGAACAACTCTCTACTCATTGATAACTTGGTAGGAAAAGAAATAAAGAAATAAATTTAAAAATTTTTAGAATTTAACTAAAATGAAGGCACAACATACACAAATTTATGAGACACAATGAAAGCAGTGCTAAGAGTAAATCTCATAGCTCTGAGTGCCTTCATAAAAAAATTGGATAGAGAATAACACTAGCAGCTTAACAACACATCTGAAAGCTCTAGGACAAAAAGAAGCAAGCACACTAAAGAGGAGTAGACAGCAGGATATAATCAAACTCAGGGCTGAAATTAACCAAGTAGAAACAAAGAAAACTATACAAAGAATCAACAAAACTAGGAGCTGTTCCTTTGAGAAAATCAATAAGATAGATAAACCCTTAGCCAGACTAACTAGAGGGCACTCAGATAGTATCCAAATTAATAAAATAAGGAATGAAAAGGGAGATATAACAACAGAAATTGAGGAAATTAAAAGAAAATATCAGTTCCTACTATAAAACCCTAGAAAATCTAGATGAAATGGGTGATTTTATAGACAGATACCAGATACCAAAGTTAAATCAAGGTCAGATAAACCATCTAAACACTCCAATAACCCCCAAAGAAACAGAAGCAGGCTTTAAAATTCTCACAACAACAAAACAAAGTTCGGGACCAGATAGTTTGAGTGCAGAATTCTCTCAGACATTAAAAGAAATCCTAATACTAATACTTTGAATGTATTTCACAAAATGGAGATAGAAGAAACACTACCTAACTTGTTCTATGAAGCCACAATTACATTGATACCAAAACCATCCAAAGACCCAAATAAAGAAAGAGAACTTCAAACCAATTTCCCTCATGAATATTGATGCAAAACTACTCAATAAAATTCTAGCAAACCTAATCCAAGTACACATCAAACCAGCCAATTACCATGATCAAGTAGGCTTCATCTCAGGAATGCAGGCATGATTCAGTATATGAAAATCAATCAATGTTGTCAAAAGTATCCCCTCTCCAGGAAAAAGACATTGGGATGGGTATGGCCCTCATGCCTCACTGGACAATGACAGGGAGACCGGAACCATTACAAGATCCCCTTCAATTACTGGAGGTCAGGCCTCTATCCCTGGCTTTGCAAGATTAGAAATGCTCACAGCCCTCCTATACTTAGAGAAAGGAAGAGATGTCTGGGGCAGCCCTGCTTATACACTAAAGGCCTAAAATCAGCCATAGGCCTAAAATCAGCAACAAGCCCTTCATACGTGTATACTAACACCAAGTCGGGTCTCTGTGGAAAAACATTGAAACAGATGGCTATCAGCTATTGTAAACAGGCAGGCAGCTTTTGTAGAAATTTACCAGCCTGAGTAGTCATAGACCTTGTATATAGGTAGCCTTGGCAGATAATACCAACTTAGATAAGGACAAATGAATCATAGGCAGAGTCATAGTGACCTATCCCCTGGACCTCCACCCAGCCAATACCGTGTTCTGAAAGATATCTGTATTCCCCCTGAACACCTACTCTCCAGTGTCATTCCCTATCCCACATTCTGCCTTTTTTGTGTTTATAACCCCTGTGTGAATAAGTAAAAATTATGATTTGATTTAAAAAATAAATAAAAAATATGAAGAGAAAAAAAAGAAAATCAATGTAATCCATCATATAAATAAACACAAAGGAAAAAAACACATTTTCATCTCATTAGATCCTGAAAAAGCCTTTGACAAATAAAACACACCTTCATGTTATAAATCATGGAAAGATCAGGAATTCAAGGCCCATAAATAAACATAACAAAAGCAATATACAGCAAACCAATAGTCAACATCAAAAAAAAAAATGGAGAGAATCTTGAAGCAATCCTAGTAAAATCATGGACTAGAAAAGGCTGTCCACTCTCTCTATTCAATATAGTACTTGAATTTTTATCCAGAGCTATTGGGAGTCAAAAAGATACAAATTGAAAATGAAAAATTCTACTATTTGTAGATGATATTATAATATACTTAAGTGACCCCCAAATTCCACCAGAGAATTCTTGGAGCTGATAAATAACTTCAGGAATGTGACTGGATATAAAATTAACTCAAAGAAATCAGTAGCATTCCTTTATTCAAAGGATAAATGCTGAGAAAAAAATTAGAGAAAAATTCTTCATAATAGTCACAAATAATATAAAATATCTTGGATTGACTCTAACCAAGCAAGTGAAATATATATATGACAAGAATTTGAAGTCTCTGAAGAAGAAAGTCAAAGAAGATCTCAGAAGACTTCAGAAAGATTTCCCCTGCTTATGGATCAGCAGAATTTTTGTAAAAAATGGCCATTTTACCAAATGCAATGTACATATTCAGTGCAATCCCCATCAAAATTCCAGCTTAACTCTTCACAGAAATAGAAATTCAATTAAAAATAGCAATTCTCAAATTCATCTACAGTAATGAAAACCACATGATAGCAAAAACTATCCTCAACAATAAAAGAACTTCTGTGAGTATATACATCTCTGATATCAAGCTGTACTAGAGAGCAATAGTGATAAAAAACCACATGGTATTAGTATAGAGACAGACAGGTAGATCAATGGAATAGGATTGAAGACCCAGAAATAAACACACACAACTATAGTCACTTGATGTTTGACAAAGAAGCCAAAACCAACCAGGGGAAAAAAACAACATTTTTAAAAAGTGGCATGTAGAAGAATGCAAGTTGATCCATTCTTATCTCCTTGTACAAAACTCATGTTTTATGAGATCAAGGGCCTCAAAATAAAATCAGATATGCTGAATCTAGTAGAAGAAAAAGTGGGAAATATGCTCGAACATATTGGCATAAGGTAAAATTTACTACACAGAACAATGGCTCACACTCTAAGATCACTATTGACAAGTGCGACCTCATGAAATTTAAAAGCTTCTGTAAGGCAAAAGACAGTGACAATAGGGCAAGACGACGACATACAGATAGGGAAAAGATCTTTACCAACTGTATATCAGATAGAGGGCTAATATACAAATATACAAAGAGCTCAAGAAGTTAGACTTCAGAAAACCAAATAACTCTAGTAAAATGGGGTTCAGACCTAAATAAAGAATTCTCAACTGAGGAATATCAAGTGGCCAAGAAGCACCTTGGAAATAGAAAATATCTCCCTGAGTGAGGTAACCCAGTCACAAAAGAACACACATTGTATGTACTCACTGATAAGTGGACATTAGCCCAAAAGTTCAGAATCCCAGGATAAAACTCACATACCATATGAAGCTTACTATGAAGCAAAACCAAAGGGTGGATGCTTCAATCCTATTTAGAAGGGTGAAAAAATTAATAATGAGAGGTAGCGTGAGGATTCTGGGAGGGAGAGAGGAAAGGGAGGGAAAAAGGAGGGTAGGATCCTGTATTGGAAGAGACAGGAGAGAAGTACAGAGGGTCAGGAAACTGAACAGAAATATGTAGCAGTGGGGGGGGGATAGGTAAATTGGGGTAGTCAATAGAAAATCTCAGATGCTAGCAAAACGACAGCCTCCTAGGACCCAACTATGATGATATTAGCCAAAATACCCAAAAGGGAGGACAGAACATGTAGAGACCACCTCCATTAGATAGGCACGTCTCCCAGTTGACGGATGAGGCCACCCACCCATCTCAAAAATTTTAACTCAGAATTGTTCCTGTCTAAACAAAACACAGGGACAACAAATGGAGGAGAGGCTGAATGCAAAGTCATCCAGAGACTGCCTCATCTAGGGATCTACCCTTTTGCAGACACAAAACTCCTACTCTATTGATGATGCCAAGAGTCACTTGCTGACAGGAACCTGGTATAGCTGTCCCCTGAGGGGCTTTGCCAGCACCTGACTAATACAAATGTAGATTCTCACAGCCAACAATGGGAGAGATTCTCACAATCTAATGATAGAGTGAGGGGAAGGACTGAAGGAGCTGAAGGGAATTGCAACCCCATAGAAAGAACAACAATATTAACCAACCAGACTCCCAAGAGCTCTCAGGGAGTAAACCACCAACCAAAGAGTATACATGGAGGAACCTATGGCTACAGCTATATATGTTGCAGAAGATTGCCTTATTGCTATCAACGGGAGGAAAGTTGCTTGGTCCTGTGGAGGCTTGATGTTCTAGTGTAGGGGAATGCTAGATGAGTAAGGCAGGGGTGGGTAGATGGGTGAGGGAGTACCCTCATAGTGACAAAGAAGAATGGGATGAAATGGGGGTTTTACAGAGAGGAAATCAGGAAGGAGAGACAACATTTGAAATTTAAATAAGTAAAATAAACAAAAAGAAAAGTCTACTTGACTTTGCCTCCTGTGTGCTGAGCTTAATAATGTGCAACACCTTGCCCGTCTTTGAGGACATATTTCTTGACAGATCTTATATACTCAGTGCTGGTTAATTTGGAGACTGAGAAATTAACATAGGATTTGATCCATCCTCTTGCGACTCCTGCCCTTTAGGAGTTCCAGTCCAGAAGAAATTTGGCCTTGTATTCAGTTATAAAGAAATGGGTGTCTACTGAGCCTGCTATCCGTGGTTCCTTCTCATAATTTTCCACTCCTGTTACTACTAATTCCTTCTTTCTTTCTTTGATACTTTATGGAAATTGAGACAGTACACTCTGTACATAATCCAACTGTCCAGGATGTAATTATATAGGCAATTCTGCCTTCTTTATCACTGAGAGCCCACTGCCAATGCCTCCTGAAGGTTGAGACGAAATGTGTGCTTCATACACCTAACTTGGATATTCCATCAAAATGATGGAGGTCCTACTCAGTCTTAATCCTTCCTGTCTTTCCTGCATTTTAGCCATGATACTGATAATGTATTCTCTGTGATGAAATAAGGATTTGAAGCCAAATTAATGTATAATTGAAGGATTATTTCCACAAGTTCTTGGGGGTTCAATGAACCCAATGGAAAAGTCATGAAAAGCTATCATGAAAACAGAGACAAACAGAATGTGGAAAAGAAGGAAAGAAAGAGCATGGGCACCTAGAGACAGAGACAGACAGGCAGACAGAAAGACAGAGAAAGATACTCACACACACACACACATACACACATACGAGAGAGAGAGAAAGAGAGAGAGAGAGAGAGAGAGAGAGAGAGAGAGAGAGAGAGAGAGA